>NW_024070185.1:104679636-104704387 GCF_014754425.2 Oryx dammah
TGGGGAAGCTGACCCAAGGAACATGCAGGGCAATGGCTGACCGATGCACGTGACCATGGGGAAGCTAACCCAAGGAGTGCGCAGGGCGAAGGATGACCGATATGCATGACCGTGGGGAAGCTGACCCAAGGAGCGTGCAGGGCGATGGCTGACGGATGCACGTGATCAGGAAAGTTGACCTATTGGATACAGCAAGTTGGCTCATCTTTCCCCATGTCAGCAAAAGTCCATCTGAATCTAACTCTGTTCTTATTTATATGAAAATAAAACAAATAGAGAACTGATGCCTGTCTATCTTTCTATCATTTGCCTAGCTATAATTTTACAATGTGAAATACTTCCAAGTCATCCTCTCACCTTCACAGACTACCTGGAGAGAATAGGAGGGTTAGGAAAGATTCGCATTTTGCAAGTAAGACAGTGCGCTACCAGCCCTCTATGTAATAGCTGCCTTTAAAATTATATAATTATTTTCTATTCACATTACCCTTTAGGACACCTAATATTTTGAATCATCAACATAACTTTAATGGTTGTGTTCCTCCCCTTATCTTTTAATTCCTCAAAATGAAACATGCCCACTAATTCCTTCTTAGATCTACACCAAAGGAGACAAGCACTCCCAACCCTAAGCTCTTCTCCATTTAGCTGCCCAGCCACCCATCATCCATCTACCCAGATAAAAATCTATCCAATTTTTTTTTCAGATGGAGTACTTTGTGATGGGTTCTCATAAGACATGGTCCACACCCTACAGAACTTGGCAATTAGTCATAACATACTCTGAGACACAGAAGAAAGTGACAGAAAGCCTTGAGGGTAAGAAAGAGAGATCCATCTCTGTGCATAAGAAGTTAAAGGAAAGGGGGAGACCAGGGTAGACTTCACCGCAGAGGAGCACTCTCACTATGCACCCAGTATGTATCAGGCACCATACTAGGTGTGTTTCATTTATCATCATACTTTTGACAATAAAATACTTCAATCATGTGAAATACATACTGGGGGAAGGCGTGTCTTCTCTCCTCCACCCCCGATCATGACCACTCATCTCCCAAGTTTTATCTCTTAAAAGTTTTGGTGAGGCCTATGACTATGATTGGACCACCTTCAGTTTCAGACTGGGCCACTGAAATCAAAGAGCATGTACCTCCCTTTTCTACCTCTCCTGACACCACAGACCGATGGACAGATTCAATCCAGCAGCTCTCATGGCTCTCCCTTGTCAACCAGGAGAGTTCACGCAGCTCTCCAGAGACAGCTAGACCCCACAGTCTAGACCGGTGGAGAGGTGATGATGGAGGACTTGTAGACCCCACTTGGGGCTGCTGCTTAAGCTTCTAGCTTCATCCCAGCCTCCCGTATGAGCACTGCAAAGTATCGTTCTCCAGGTGCTCTTGAATCATTCAGGAAAAGTGACAGAAATGGCAGGATCCAGGCACTGCTGGGTTCCTAGCTACAAAATTGCCAACGTCCCCAGTCACTTTTCTCTTAGCAGTTGGTATTAGTATTTCCCATTTTTCCAATGAGGATTCCAAGGCTCAGAGAGGGCAACAGATTTTGTTTCAGGTCACAGCTCTTTTAAGGGATAGAGTCAGGAATGCAGATGAGTCTAACTTCACAACAGCCATTCTTTCCACCATGTTGGAGTTGGGATTTGAAGGATACAGATGATCTCTGAGTTATAGAGTCAAGAGGAGCAATGGTAACCCTCTCCCATCCCCAAAGATCCACTGAGATATCTCACACTCACATACACACACACAGTGTCTGCTGCTGCCACGTCTCCAATGTCATCACACCAGCAGAGAAACACCGTGCTTTCTCTTGGAGAAACTTTTTTCTCTGTTAAGAAGAAAGAATCCAACAGCTTCCTTGAGACCCATTTTTCATACAATTAATGTCAGGCCTCCCATATTTCCTAATGAAATCTGACACTAACAGAGAAAAATGGATACATTAATATTGAGTTCATTAGTAAATAGATTATCCAAATGTTTGGGGTGAGGGGAGGAGGAAGGTGAAGGAAGAAAGAGAAAGGAGGAGAGAGGCACAAAGACCGACTCAGCTATTCTGACAAGAGCCTCTCCGAGGACCAGACGCTGATCAAATATTTATGGATTTTAATGCACTGATCTGTTAAGCCCGGAAATATTCTCTATTACCAAAAAATAATTTTTTGAAAAGAGAGAGAGGAAGACTCAACCTGATGCCCTGGCGTTGCACTGAAATAGGAACTAAAGCTCTCTGAGAAGAAAATGGGGCCGAGAGAGAAACTTTTGTTCTGGGATGCACAGATGTCAGATCCCCGGAGACAGCATACCCTATCCCTCACTCACATACCTCCAGGCCAAGAGAAAGACACGTGGAAAAGAGAGAAGGTGTGGCCATGTGGGGAGAGATAGTAGGCTGGCAGGAAGAGAGGTTGTAAAAGAAAAATACCTGTGTATCATGTTAGATTCTCCCCCGACCCCAGAGAATCCATGAGTTGTCTCATGGCCACGGGTCTCTTCCATGCTAAGCCCTGTGTGCGGAGTGAAGCCAAAACAGCAGCAGAAACATGTAGTCCCAACACAGAGCAAAAGGGTCTCGGTCGCTACCCTGGACAGCTCCCCTTACTTCCTGCCTCTGTAAAACTGTTAGTTGCTCAGTTGTATCTGACTCTTTGTGACCCCATGGACTGTAGCCCACCAGGCTCCTCTGTCCATGGGATTCTCCAGGCAAGAATACAGGAGTGGGTAGCCATTCACTCTCCGGGGATCTTCCTGACCCTGGGATAGAACCCCGGTCTCCGGCATTGCAGGTGGATTCTTGACCATCTAAGCCACCACGGAAGCGCAAAGGAGACACTGATGGCAGTCTTAGGCTGCTTCACTGAATCCCTGCCTCCATGGTCAAATGAGGCGACAGGCAGGGAACCCTTAATATAAACTCTAAAGTACTATAAAAGGCATGACAGTGCTGTTTTTAGAAGAGATCCCCAGCCTTTTATGTCTATATGATGAGCTGGGAAGTAAAAGCAAAAGGAGCCAGGACAGCTGTCCCGGCTCTGCCAGCTATTATCTGTGACCTTGAGAGGCTATTGCATGTGACCTTCATCCCTCTGCATCTCAGCTCGACCACCAGCAACACAGCCAGCCTGGACCACTGCTTGATGACCCTTCAGGACCTTCGCACAGCCTGGTGCCTCTGATGTCTCAGAGGAGGCTTGAGGAGGAGGCTGGCCATGGTGCTGCTTCTCTAAGAGAACCAGGACTACCCTGGTTAAGTTTGCGGTGGAGAGGGGGGACTGGACAGGCTCTCAGAACTACTGCAGCTCTCACATTTGGTGAGATGGGACATTTTGTGTCTCTCAAAAGTCCTTGAGCAAGGAAATCTCATGTCATGCTCTGAGGAGAAAACAACTTAATAAAAGCGAGGACAGAAAGAAAGAAGGAAATAGTCCAGGTAGAAATGGGCCCTGGAGAGAGTCGACATTCATGAATCAAATCGTTTCTTCTCTGGTCGCTGCCTTTCAGCTCTGTTATGGGCACTTTATTCACTGAGATAGGAATGATCTGCCAAAACATTTTTACACACAAGAGACGGAGATACACAGACAGATGGTGAGAGACAGAGGCAGACACAGCCTCCAAGTTAAAGGCAGGAACTTTCCTGTTCTTCGTGAGCAGGAGGTTAAGAAAACAAGAGGAGGAAGAAAAGACGTAAAAGCACGTAAAGCAGCCAACGATCAGGGAGAAAAGACAATGCCACGTTCAGAGCAGGGTCGGTGTATCCCAAACAAGCAGGGGCATTTCCTTAAACAGCAAGATGAATCCTTTCATATGGGCCTTCTTCATGTGGGCCTTGTGCCACCCAATGTATCAGCAGAGAGAGAAACGCATGGAAAGAAGGCGCACAGTGAAGGGGAGGATACAAAGCAGGAACCAGAAATGCATTTTGTACCCCAAACCTCCTAATGTGACTTGCTGGCTCTATTGTGACAAAGCGAGAGGTGTCCAAGGAGTTCATTTCACGTCTCATCCATCCCGAGAGTAATGGGAAAATCCCGCCTTGTTTCTGCAAAATATCAGCACACACTGTGTGCCACAGACACTCAATTCCATTAGTCATAATGGAACAAGACCGTCCCAGAAGTTGTTTTCAATTGCTTGAGTGCATCCTGCATTTAGGGAAACAAGAACATACAAGCTGTCTGACTCAAGTGGAAGTGGAGACCCGGGTTTGTAACAATGGCCACGGCTCTTTTCTGGTATGGATGGCTAGCTGGACACCTGGTCAGATATCACCTCTCCCCATGGCTGAAGAGGTCATCTTCCGTGTCTCCATTCCACGACATCTCTTACAGAGCAGCACACAGCTATTCACTAACTGCCGGTAACCAAACACAGGTCCCTGATCGGCCCCCACCCACCACAACAAGTCCGTTCTGTGGGTGCCGTGATCAGGTTCCAGGCTGTGAGAACGCATCAGCTAAAGTGCCAGATGGTCAGGAGTTTGAATCCCCTATCCTGCCACTCAAGCTGCTTGACTGTTGGCAAGTCACTTAGCCCTGCTGAAACTGTTTCATCAGGTGAAAAATGAAACAGAAAGGATACGTGCTTGGTGAGATAATTCAATTTAATGTGGCAAGGATGGTGGAAAGCCTGGGGGGAGCATAGAGAACTTGGGAAAGGCTAGTCTGCAGTGAACTGGAGCTTCTTCCCAGAGTGAGTCTTGTCTCTGGATCCCCCTCCTCTGTGTGGGCTGAGAGTTGGGGTTTCAGTGCCAGAAAGAGGAGCTCAGGGACCCGATGTTTAACTCCCTGTGTGGCCCCTGATTCATCAGGTCATTGTTTCCCCCTGGGTGAACCTGTAAGGGGGGGGGGGGGACTTGGCATGTAGTTTAACAATTTTCAGGCTGCGTTTTAGAACAGAAGTATTTCTTCCAACACAGCTTACCCTAGAAGTACAAGTAGATCGTGCATAGCAAATGAGAGTATGCGTGTTTTTGTGGGCCACCCTTATACCTGTGCCCCATCTTCAGAAGCATCTCTCCTAGAGAATCTCAGATCACTGTGGACTACACTGAGGAAAAAGACACTGTCTCAGTGACCCTGAGGTCCTGTCTAAGGACAGCCGCTGAGACCACAGAGGGGTGGTATTGTGGGGATTTCAGGAGCTTGGTGTGCTGGACAGATCTTTCCTGACTTCCACTTCCAAAGCTGGCTTCTGATCAGGATGCTCCTTCACCCTCATCACAAAAAAGCCAAGACAGGACGAGCTGATGTGAGAAGCAAAGCTTTAGGAAACGAGAGGCAGCCAAAAGGAATTCTGTCCGCTGTCATTTCATTCCCACACAGGGACAGTGAATCTCTTAAGCGGCCACCCCAAACACACAAATATCATTATTGTCTGTATTTGTTCCCTCTGACTGCGACAATTTACCATGAGTCTGACAACTTAAGCTAATAGAGGTTTATTCTCTCACATTTCTGGAAGCCAAAAAATCCAACATCAGTTTCACTGGGCCCAAAGCAAGGTATCAGGAAGGCCGCGCATCCTCTGGAGGTTCTGGGGGAGAAACGGCTCCTTGCTTCTTCCAGCTTCTGGGTGCTGCCAGCATCCCTGGGCTTATGGCCGTGTCACTCAATCTTGGCCTCCTCTACTTCCATCTAAAGGCAAGTCTCCTTCTGCCTCCCTCTTACCAGGATGCTTGTGATGACTTTTAGGTCTCATTTAGGTAAAACAGTATAATCTCCCCATCTCGAGATCTCCAGTTTAATTATACTTGTAAAGACCTTTCTTCCTTAAAAGGTAACATTCACAGGTTCCAGGAATTATGATGTGGAATCTTATGTCTGTGGGGAGGGGTGGGGTGGGGAGGAGGGCACTATTCAATCCACCATACTGATGTTCTTTATTCACAGTCACAGAGCAAACTTTAGGGATGCAGACAAGTACACCTGACGATTCACCTTGAAAGCTTTTTAAACTCTGCAAACAATATCTCCAGGGCCCCTCTGTTGCTTTGCTCATCTGCTCCTTTTGTTGAAACTACACTCAGCCTACTCACCCTTAAGAATCTTTGAAAATAACTCATCCAAGAAGATTTCTCAAGTCACCCCAGTGCTTGAATCACTTTTCCTGGGAGAGATGCACAGAGAACAGCGGCTGGACTTTCATGATGTCACTGGGAAGTTGGCATCCACAGATAGAATGTTCGTGTACAACTAAGACTCGGGCATTGGGCTGATGCTTCAATGAGCAACCTCACTGCATCCTCACAAACACCCTCTGAGGTAGATCTTCCTGTTTCTGTGCCCATTTACGGGGATGGGGATACCGAGACTTGGAGAGGTTAAGTAATTTAACATGCCCAAGATGGATCAACCAACCAGGGGTGGAAAGAACATTCCTGCCCCACCCACATATGTGGTCTCAGGATCCTAGCTCTAAGTACAACCTATTCTGCCTACTTCCCTGCTCACTGCCTTCCTCCTGGGCCCATTCTACTCCGTATTAGTTGGTTCTACACCAACTTTATCTTTCCTTGTAAGATGTGCCTTTCTTAAAGGCTGAACGAGGGCTTTCTGCTTCCCAGGTGGTGCAGTGGTAGAGAACCCACCTGCCGATGCAGGAGATGTGAGAGACGAGAGTTCAATCCCTGGGTCGGGAAGATCCCCTGGAGGAGGGCATGGCAACCCACTTCCGTTTCTTGCCTGGAGAATCCCATGGACAGAGGAGCCTGGTGGGCTACAGTCCACAGAGTTGCAGAGTTGGACACGACTGAAGTGACTCGGCACACACAGCACAATGCTATGTGCAGGTTTGTACCCCTCCTGCTCCTGGCCAAATCCCTGGTGCCGTGAATAAATTAATAAGGGAAAAATAAATAAAAAGAGAAAATTAAGGAAGAAGAGATCAAGGCAGGCAAAGAAAACAGGAGAAAGCAGAAAGGGGAAGGAGGAGGGGTGAAGGGCTGCAACTACTCAGGAAGTATCACCCAGAGATTCTGCCACTTTGATGTTACTCCAAAAATTCCTGAAGCAGGAAAAGCAACTCCCAAGTGGCCCCGTCATTAGTTCTAGTAAAGAGACAGACAGAAAGAGGGAGAAAGGGGATAAGAGAAGTGGGACAGGCGAAGAGAGACAGAGGAGGAGACAGAGCTCCAGCTTAGCATGACTGAGGAAACAAGTCAGAAAAACTACACAACCGTCTACACAAACACTTGGAGGGCAAAACCTCCCCCAAAGCAACATTAGCAAGAGACAATTAAGCCCTACACCGTGGTACAGCTAATAAGACTTCAAAGCCCTCTGCTTATGGAAATGAATCCTGCAGGCAGGGTGGGAACTAAGACACCTGCAGAAGGTGATGAAAAAAAGCACAGGTTGAGAGGAGGGACTGGAGCTGTAACTCGCCTAGAATCCCAGAGGCTCTGGCCCACCCCAGCTTCCTCCACCCTCAGGACCCCGGGAAGGAAATGGGCCGGGTTCACTGCCATCATCACAGGACGTCTGGGGAAGCTGCGTGGATCCTGGAGGACAGTGGTGTTCCAAGTGGCCATGCTAACTTCTGTGCATACACCGCCACCAGCCCCCCGCTCTCACACCCCCCCAGAGCGAGACACAGGGACCACCTCTCCCTACACAGAAGCCCTCTTTCCTCCTTGCACTTCCCCCTCCTTCTGGGTGATTTGTTTTCACTTCTTCACCTCTCCCAGCCGGAAGCAAAGGAAAGAAGAGAGAAGGAACACGGGTTTCAACCCTAGACCTAACAGTAATGAAAAGCGTGAGGCAAGAGGAGCTGAGTGGAGGGGAGCAGCAGGGAGAGGGACCGTGAGCAATCCTAATACCAGAGCTGGCCTCCCATCGCCCATCGTCCTAAGGGCTCCCACGCGCCTTTCATCCAAACATAAATTCGTTTTATTTATTTATTTCTCCAGAATGTGGAGAGCCATGCTGACGCATGCAGCCTGCACAAGGGTGGAGGGCATTTTCCCGCCCATCCCTACCTACCCCAGGGCATGGACAGGCTGCGGCTGAATGAAGAGACCCAGGACCCTAAGGGAGCTGGGGTGACACTTGGGAGGGTCCATCAAAATCAAAGACGCCACCCCTGTGTTCTGCCTTGGAGCTCTGCTTCCCGCAGCACAAAGGAGCCAACCAAGGGACGGCTCTGTGGAGTCACACTTGGTTATGTCTGTTTACTTCTCTTTGTTACACATACGTCCATAAGATGGATGAGTCTCACGGAGACTCGCCTGTGTCCAGTGAATCTTCTAGCCTGCAAAGCTCGCCCTTAATTACTGTTGTTTGTTGTTCAGTTGCTAAGTCATCTCTGACTCTTTAAAACCCCATGGACTGCAGCATGTCAGGCTTCCCTGTCCTTCACTGTCTCCCAGAGTTGCTCAAATTCATGTCCATTGAGTCAGTGATGCTATCCATCTATCTCATGCTCTGTCGTCCCCTTCTCCTCCTGCCCTCAAATCTTTCCCAGCATCCGGGTCTTTTCCAATGACTCAGCTCTTTGAACCAGGTGGCCAAAGTATTGGAACTTCAGCTTCAGCAACAGTGTTGTCAATGAATACTCAGGGTTGATTTCCTTTAGGACTGACTGGTTTGTTCTCCTGGTAGTCCAAGGGACTCTCAGGAGTCTTCTCTAGCACCAGCCCTTAACATTCACTCTTAGTTAAGCGCTGAAGAATTGATGCTTTTGAACTGTGGTGTTGGTGAAGACTCTTGAGAGTCCCTTGGACTCCAAGGAGATCCAACCAGTCAATCCTAAAGGAGATCAGTCCTGGGTGTTCATTGGAAGGACTGATGTTGAAGCTGAAACTCCAATACTTTGGCCACCTGATGGGAAGAACTGACAACTCTGAAAAGCCGCTGATGCTGGGAGGGATTGAGGGCAGGAGGAGAAGGGGACAGCAGAGGATAAGATGTTTGGATGGCATCCCTGACTCAATGGACATGGGTTTGGGTGGACTCCAGGAGTTGATGATGCACAGGGAAGCCTGGCATGCTGTGGTTCATGGGGTCACAAAGAGTCGAACACGACTGAGTGACTGAACTTTTAGTCATTACTATATTTTACATTCACTTTGTTCATGCAACCAGTATATGCTGAGTGCCTAATATGTGTCAGATGTAGACTAGGTTCCAGGTGCTCAGTGGAGAAGAAGAAACAGACAGACAGAACCCTCGCCCTCATGGATGTATAATGTAACAAAGAGAAGTAGACAGACAGAACCAGGTATGCATCCTAGTCAGGTGCTTTGTGGGAGCTCCCCAGGTACCGTGCACAATCCTAAGTGTTTCAGATGTAGTAAATCATCTCACTCTCACAAAATCCCTGGATGAGAGAGGAGGAAACTGTGACTCAGAGAGGACAAGCTTGCCTAAGGTAGCACAGCTGTGAGGGGGCAGAGCTGGATTTTCAAACCCAGGGGGGTTGGCTTTCATCCAAAAATCAAAACAAAGCAAAACACGACCTGCTATACAAACGCAGGGAACTGTAGTTAGTATCTCGTATTGATGAATGAAATGAAAAAGAATTTAATGAAAAGGAATCTGCAAAAGAATATCTGTGTGTTCATATAATCATTTTGCTGTACTCCTGAAATATTGTTAACCAACTATTCTTATAAAGTTGAGAATATTCCCTGGGCCAGGAAGATCCCCTAAAGAAGAAAATGGCAACCCACTCTAGTATTCTTGCCTGGAGAATCCCATGAGGAGCCTGGCGGTCTACAGTCCATGGGGTCACAAGAGTCGGACACAACTGAGTAAACCACCATCATTCTTATAAAAATTAAAAACAAAATTTTTTTAAGTACATGGTTACAATTGGTGTTAAATACCACAGGAAATAAACAGGATTCAGTAATAGAGAATAATTGAGGCAGGGAAGGTTTTGGACAGGGTGGTCAGGGAGGGCTTCTCAGAGGAGGTGACATTTAAAGGGAAGGAGGTGATAGATGAGAAGCTGGCCATGAGAAAAGCAAGAGAAAAGATGGCTTCAAGAAAACCTGCATGCTTCCTTAGCCCATTCTCTCTTATCTCCACTTCTTTCTCTCTTCTGGCCCATCCGTGTACTCTGGGGCTCCCTCCATTACCAACATCCTCCCTTCTACAGTTTTCTCTCTCCCGGTCTTACACCCTCTGAGTCCCATTAATTAGCTCTCTGCGAGCCTGGTGGGCTGCCGTCTACGGGGTTGCACAGAGTCAGACACCACTGAAGCAACTTAGCTGCAGCACCCGTTATGCAGGTCTTCTTGTGGTTCCTGCCCTGACCTGTATTTCAGTCTTCATTCTGCAGTTAGATAAACTGACGGGCAGAGAAGAGAGAAGAGGAGAAGGCATGATGGCACCAGACATCTTCTAGGTTTATCTTGTCCAGTCTCCTGTGGAGACTCGGGGCTGTTATGACGTTTGCCCAAAGCTACACGGCCCGTGGGTGTACATTCACGTACACTCATCTTCTGTCCAAGGCAGCACCCTATTCCACCAGCGTTCTAGGTACTTTTTCAGAGGATTTGCTGATATCAGATCAAGGTAAAGCACAGAAACCCAGGAAACTGCATATGACAAATATGGCAATTTTTAGTTTCTTCAGGGAGAACCCAGATCTATACATCCTACCAAGCCTTGAACTTGACCACCTGGGTACCCAGCATTTCCCCACCAATCAGCCAGACTCACATGCTCACCTGCACTCACTCTCTAGAATTCTATTATCATAGTGCAGGAAGGGCTGCCCAGTTCCCTCATTTTGCAGACACGGAAACTGAAACCGAGCCAAAAACAGAAGCTTGGCTCACTGATAAATCATTAAGCAGAAATAAACAATTAAATTGCCTTCACATGTTGAGGAAGAATATACGTGCCTTGGATTTTTCTGCTCCATCTCTTTCTCTTGTCACTGATATGAATGAATTTGCCCTAAGCAATCTCTGTATTATCAAGGGGATATAAATACTACAAGGGTATTGAACTTGGGTTCAAACTCTATCACTGCCAACTTTGACCAATTTACTTAACTTCTCTGAGCTTAAGTTTTATCATCTGTAAAATGCGGACACTCATACCTACATATTTAAGGTTGGGATGAGGATTAATGGGGAGTCATGAGAAGAACTGGGCATGATGCTGACAAATATTCTCTGCTCAATACAGGTGCATTCCCTTTAACTGTGGGGGAGAATAAAATGCAAGGTAACTGACTGAAGTCAGGGATGCAGTTAAGCATCAAACTAGTTGGGGCTTATGAGTACCACCAACCTACAACCTTGCAGGGTATCCCGTTGCTTCAGTGGTGTGTGCTACCTGAGGCTGGGTGACCTGGGTGCCCATGGACACCCATGGAGCAGTTTGGGAGTGGTAATTGTGGAATATTTAATGGAGGTGCAGTCAAGGAAAAAAGGCACATGGAGCACGGCTCCAAAATCATTCAGGGGATACCAGTTCAGAAGCACTCTCCATAATGACTCACAGGCTTCAGGGAGAGGCGAACTTTCTGAGTGTGACACTTTTAGAAATTACTACCTAAACACATTCTCCTGCTAGCTCACTTGTAAATGGCTCTCCAGAGGCACTCCAGTTCAATGTCTCATTTGCTCTCACCCCCACCCTGGGAGGTCTTCTGTTACCCGAGAGTTAGCTGCATGCTGAGTGCCCCTTACCCTCTCGTGACAGTCCTCTCTGTCGGTCCTACCATTAGTCCCATTGTAGCAGTGAGAAAACCATGGTTCAGAGAGGTTAATAATTTTCTCAAAATCACACAGCTACTTAGGGAAGGTCTTCTGCTTTGTCTAGGGTAATTCTCTTTTCCCACCATACTCAGTGCTTTGTGTTAGTCACTCAGTCGTGTCCAACTCTTTGCAACCCCAAGGACTGTAGCCCACCAGGCTCTTCTGCCCATGGAATTCTCCAGACAAGAATACTGGAGTGGGCTGCTATTCCCTTCTCCTAGAGATCTTCCTGACTCAGAGACTGAACCCAAGTCTCCTGCATTACAGGCGGATTCTTTACTATCTGAGCCGCCAGGGAAGCCACACTCCATGCTTTATCCTTTATATATACACACGCCTTTCTGGAAATGTTAAAAAAAAAAGTGAGAAGATAATGGCCATAGCCATGCAAAGACAGAGGCAATCTCTCAAGGGCAGAGAAGGTGTGAATTGCTAAAAGGAAACAAAAAGGTCCATCTGACCTCACGCTTCTCAGGCAAAGCACTTAGCACCAGATAACAAGGGCAGAGGAGGCCCAGGGGCCTAGGGGTTACACGTCCAGCTTTCTGAAAACTAAATGCCATAGTCATTTAGATCCCAAAGCCCCGTGTGTGCTGCTTAGCTGGAACCTAGAGGAAACAACAACAACAAAAAAATGTTAATCAGAGAGTCTATTACCAGATCAGGAGATTACACTTAACTTACATTCTCATTATTCTTAATGTTTCCAACCAACACTGCACCAATCTTAGAATCAGCAAAGGAGCACAATCTATTTAAGTAGGCAGGTAACTGGGGAGGCCTGCTCAGCCTGGGCGTTCAGGTCAACCCTGCTCCCAGGTTGAGGAGGATTAAGCAATTTGGCCAAAGGCAAAATGAAGCAAGGAGTCAAGGCAGTGGTCCAGGCTTTTCAATCTAAAATTCATCATGACTGCGGACAAAAAATACTGGTGATTAGCTGTGTCTCCCTTTAAACTCAACATATTCTCACTTCAGTTCTCCACTCTTTCGCATCCAAGTGATCCAGGAAGGGCTGGACAATGCCCGTCACATGCTTGTCTCTCCAAATGCATTCTGCGGAACGGTACACCTGTAAGACATTAATAGGAAATAGAGTCTTCTGTGTTCAAGTAAACTTGAGAAATATTGAGACAAGCGAAGAGAAATGGGTCTATTTCCCATAAAGCTATTCAAAGTGTATTTCCTTGAGACGCTGGTTTGTAATATGAATCTCTCATATTATGTCTATATCTCTCATCTAATATGTCTGTATATGCATGTTTTGGGTGTAGATACCCACTTGTCCACACTCATTCTGGACCAGAACTTGAAGATTCTTGGTTTCGATCATTCCAACTTTACTCTTCTGTGGGAAGAAAGAGAGAAGCAAGCAAAGACCTCGAAGTTTTGATTTCACAAGTGCCAGACACTTTGTGTAAAGCCAAGGGCTTCACTGCTATGATATTAAGTTGGAATATTTCATTAATAACTGATCTCTTAATTCATGTTTTATGATCCTGTCAGCAATAGAGGCACTTGTCTCTGCCGAAAAAGAAAGTGTGTGTAGCTTCTAATCGTGTGCCTTCCCTCCCTCTGCCCCATTAACCTGGAAAGGAAGAATCACTGGAAAAGGTGGACGAAAGTCAAAACAATTGAGTTGTCTCTTTATGGATTTATCGAGTGGCAACTGGTGCCATAGAGAGAGCTAGGCGGGAGCGGTGAAGCATGCCGGGAAGGCCATTGATCATCAGGCACCTGGGTCAAAAAGGATTTTATCTTCTGTCCTCAAATCTAAATGGCACGCTGGAACACAGATGCAGCGGACGGGGGCTGAGAGCAC
Source organism: Oryx dammah (assembly GCF_014754425.2). Classification (NCBI taxonomy): domain Eukaryota; kingdom Metazoa; phylum Chordata; class Mammalia; order Artiodactyla; family Bovidae; genus Oryx; species Oryx dammah. The sequence goes on from NW_024070185.1 coordinate 104,693,189, forward strand.
CAGCAGACACTCAGTGCTCCCAGCACCAGCCCCTCCCATGGAGAGGTCTCCAAGGTCACCGCAGGGTAAAAGAACCCCATTTGGGAGAAGGTAAGATGGAGTTACATTTACTGCTGTGCATCTATCACAGACTCAATTCTGAGGATGCAGACAAATGAGACATGGCCTCTGGCTTCTGGGGCCCACTGTTTAACGTGAGGGATGACAGACAAGTGAATGCCAGTGGGTCGGAGGAAGTGATGAAAGGAAACAGTTCCCTTAAGAGACCAGGCAGGATCGGGAAAGGAGATGGTTATGCCCCCTCTTGGATATGGAACTCGATTCCCCATCCCGCAGTTCAGGCTGCACTGTGACTGCCTTCTAATTAAAAGAGTAGAGGAAATAGACAACTGCTGCACACCACTGTAACCAGATGGTCAGGACACCCTCAGGCTGAGACCAGGCCCTCGCTGATGCAAGAGGATGACAAGCCCTTCACCTCTGTGCTGATCAGGAGAAAACACACAAGCCCCACATGAGGGAAATTCTAGAAAACACCTGACCAGTTTTTTAAACAACTGTTAAGAAAGAATGGAAGGAAGGAGGGAGGGAGGGAGGGAGGAAGAAAGGAAGGAAAAAGGAAGAAATTGTCACATATCAAAGGAAACCAAGGAGACACAGTCATTAAAAGCAACTTGGAAACATGGCTTGGGTCCTGGGAAAGAAAAAAGGACACCAGTGGAAATCACACGAAATCCGAATACTGCCTGTAAGTTTAGTTAACGGCAATGTACAAAGGGTGATTTCTTAGTTTTGACAAATATACCGAAGGTTGACATCTTACACGCGCATATGTAAGATGTCAGCCTTAGGGGAAGCTGGGTAAAGGGTATATGGAATGTCTCTGTACTATCTTTGCCAATTTTCTATATATCTAAGACGGGTCCAAAATTAAAAATCGAAGAAAATTAAAACCTATGGTGCTTATGAAGGGTTTGGGGAGATTGATTACTCCTGTAAAGCAGTTTGAAGGAAAGGAATAAAAATCCTAGGAAGACACTGTTGTCAGAGGAAAATGTGTGTACAGAGTGATGATCTGTTCAGAGCACTTTGTGTGCCTGCTATGGCAGGAGGGCTTGGAGCGCAGTGGGAATGACGCAGAGTATCAGACAACAGCACAAAGAACCTTCTAGTTTAGACGGAGGATGCTAGTGAGGCGATGAAGGATTAGAGCAGAGAAAACCTGTCATACATGAACACAATGTCAAGAAGGCAAGAGAGTCGGCAAAGACAACCAGCAAGTCTTGTTTAATCTGAAAGCAGCAAAATGGGGAAAACAGCGAGTAAAATTACAGTGAAGCCATCCTACGTGGGCCCAGCTCTGATGTGACTTCTAAGCTGAGTGGCAGATGGAGAAAGTGAAGTGCTTCTCATACTTGGAGGCCTGGAAAGCATGAAGATCATAAACATGGAAGCTTGTTTGTCTGCTTGTACACCTGGTATTTACTCTGCAACTCAGAGAATTTGGGGAAGGATTCGGGCAACTGGACACAACTGAGTCACAAACATTAAGATAAACTCAGGATGGCAAATTGATCACTAGATAATGAAGAAGCAGCGGGCTTTGGGGGACCAGATCATGGCAAACTCAACTCAAAAACCTTAAAATTGACCCAGTGTCTTCAGAGTAAAGCCCAAACACCTAAGCCTAGCATTCAACATCTATTATATCTGCAGTAAACTCCCTTTATATCTCACTTTCTTCCTTGTTGTTTCACTACAGATAGCCCAACTCCACATCCTACAAAAATAGAAAAAGTTGAATTTCCAATTCCTGTACCCTTGTATAATCTGTTCTCTTAGCACAAGCTGCCTTGACTTGAGCCCAAATCCTAATACTTTATGCACACGTCACTGCCTCCATGAAGGTCTCCCTGACCACAGAGTAAAAACTGTTTCAATTTTCTACATTCCAGCTTTCGTATGTACCTCCTTCAGGATTTATTCCATTCTACTATGTTTTCGGTTGGCTAGGAGCATACACGGCCATACCTTAATCGGTATCTATATTCCCACTACCCTCACAGATGTTCAGGTAAAGTGTTGGGTGGCTACTCAACACTCAATCCCTAGCCACATCTCTCAGTAGAGAATGGGAAAACTCACTTTCCCAGATTCCACTGCAGATAGAGGTGGCCATGCGACTCACTTTTGGCTAATAGATCACAAGGTGAAACCTTTGAAGGCACTTCTGAAAAAGACTTTTCTTTTAATAGAGGAAATCACTCACAAGGAGAGCTGTTTTCTGCCTGCCCTACCTTCGTTCTTGTTTTAAATTACATATTGTTTCATAAATCTTGGGGTACTACAGCTGCCTGGAAACTCCAAGGAGAAGACTAAAATAGCCAGAGAGATTCCAACGCTGGGTATGACAGTCTTGAGCTGCAAAGTCACCAATCTACAGACTTTTTGTCACATGAGATAACTAAACGTCCTCCCTTCTCTAAGCCTCCAGGATACAGGTAAAACTATCCTAAGAAAGGTGGTGCAATGGTAAAGAACCCACCGGCCAATGCAAGAGACACAGGTTCAATCCCTGGGCGGGAAGATCCCCTGGAGAAGGGAATAACTAGTCACACCAGTATTCGTGCCTGGAGAATTCCGTGGAGAGAGGAGCCTGGTGGGCTACTGTCCACGGGGTCATGAAGAGTCACATATAACTAAGCATGCATGCATGCATCCTAAGCAAGACCCTCCCTACCGAATGCCCTTTCTAGTTGAACTGAATGTGAGAATGTTCGGTCATCTGAGTTCCTCTAAGAGGAAAGCCTGAACTTCCCAGTGTATGTCCTTCAGAGAAAGGCAGTCACTTGCAGCTCTGAATCTACGCCTCCAGCCCTGGATGAAGAGAACGTAGAGTGTGACCCGGATAACGATTATTCTGTCATGGGAATTTCTAATCTGGCCCAGGAAACGCTACCCAAGGCCAAGTCGTCATCCCTTTATGACTTCATCTACCCTTAAATGTCAAGTCCGGTTCTCGCCACACTTCCCCTGAGGGGAATTAGTAGTTTAATGAGGAACACGGGCTGTCATCTGCATCCCAGGACTTGTGACACCGGAGAGGCATTATCTCCACCAACCTGGAACCTCCTACACATTAAACACACAGAGGTCAAATAAAATATCCCCCTCACATTCCACAGTCCAAGAATCAGAGAGCCGAGTTAACGTTCCCAGAGAGAATCAACAGCTGGCAACAGTTGCTGAGCGTCTAACACACAAGAGTCTGGGCACCAAGAGGGTGGTTAACAAAGATGGACAAAAAGGGGCAAGAAAATTAACAACTGGCGAACTGGAAACTTCATCCCAAGGGCTTTATCTTTGGTGAGTCTTCTAATCCTCAGTATATTTAAGGCTCGATATACCCGTATTACAGAAACGAAGCTCAGAAATTATGTAGATTATTCAAAAGAGCATCACTAAACCAAAAGGTGGAAAAGCCCCAAATGTCCACCAGCAGATAAGTGGCTGAACCAAACATGGTATATCCATAAAATGAAATGCCATTCAGCCATAAAGTTATTAAGTCCTTATATATGCTACAACTTGGATGAAGTTTAAAGACATTATGCTATTAATGTATGAAAGAAATCAGACACAAAAGGCCAGATACTGAATGGTTCTACTTACGGTAAATATCTAGAATAGGTAAATGGATACAGACAGAAAGGGGATTAACAGTATCAGGAACTGGGCTGTGAGTCTGTGTGTGTGCATGCACCCTTGTGTATATGTGTGAATTGAGGGGTTATTGCTTAATGGTTGCAGAGTTTCTGTTTGGGGTTAGGATTTTGGAAAGAGATAGTAGTGGTGGCTGTCAACAATGTGAAACCAACTAATGCCACTGAATTAACTGTACCCTGAAAAAATGGTTAAAATAACAAATTATATGTTATACATGTGCAGATACATAACCACGATTCTAAAAAATTGCATTATCACTAAATGTTTTGACAACTCAAAATGTATCTTTGGGGAATTCCCTGGAGGTCCAGTGGTTAGGACTTTCATCGCTAAGGGCTTGGGTTTGATCCCTGGTCGGGGAATTAAGATCCTGCATGCTGCACAGCCAAAAACAAATAAAAAATCTGACTCTAGAGTCTGTAATCTTTCCAGAAAACCATATAAGAGGTTCTCACAGATTTAATCCATTGCTGTCCAATAGAACTTTTTTTGAAAACAGAAAATGCTATATCTGCACTTTCCAATATGGTTACCACTGACTACATATAGTTAAATAAATAAAGTTTAATTATTTAAATTACTTAATGCATTTTACTAAATTATTTAAAAAATTATTTAATCTATTTTAAGCATTGAAATTTATAAATAGCCACTTGTTGAGCACTACAGATCAACTGAAGCATGGATGACTAAGGAAACAGCATAACAAAATGGTGATGCCCTGACGACTGAAAAGATAAAACTCTTTCAAATTAAGACCTCAGTATTAAAAAAAAAAAGGTGGACCCACTCAAAGCTTCTAAGATTATCAGCACAGCCTCCAATCGGTCTCTCTGATTTTGGTTCATCTCTACCTCCAATCCATCCATCAGGAAAATCAATCTTAATAACAGCATATGTGACTGTGTCACCTGCTTTATAAAAACTCGACTACATAGGAATGCATATACTAAGTGGAAGAACCCAGTCTGAATATACTGCATGCTGTAGGGTTCCAACTACATGACGTTCCGGAAAAGGCCAAACTATGGAGACAGGAAAAAGATGAGTGGTTGCCCGGGATTCAGGGAAGGAGGGAGGGAGGAACGGGTAGAGCACAGAGGAATTTTCAGGCAGTAAATCTACTCTGAGTAAAAAGGTTGATACATGTTTTGTCAAAACCCACAAAACATATGAGACCAGGAGTGATCTTCAATGCCAACTGTGGACACTGGGTGATAATGGTGTGTCAATGCGGGTCCATCAGTTGAAAATGTACTGCTCAGGTGGGGGATATTGGGAGTGGGAGATCCTGGAGGTGGAAGTGGGGATAGGACATATATGGAACTCTGTACTTGCTGCTCAATTTTTCTATACACCTAAAACGGTTCTAAAAAGTAAAGTCAATTAAGGGGGGAATAAAACACTAAAAAGTAAAATACCATTAAAACTCACTAATCTCCTGGCTCCTTCCTCTCCTCCAGTCCCTTTTTCATTACTCCAGAGATTCATGCCTTATGTCAGCTCCCTAAACTCACCAGCAACTTCTCATCAGAGACTCTGTCTGCATATGCTATTTCCTCTGAGCTGAATGCTCCTCACCTCTTCTACAGCTGCTTGGCTCATATCTTTTAAAAGCTGGAATCCCCCTCTTTGAACATTTTGTTGAGCCATGAAAACTGAGTTAACGACTCCCTCCTTTGCTAGTCATGCCCTGAATAAATATCACAGCTTTTATCCTTGTTTTGTTACTGATCTTCTCTTCTAAGGCTCTCTGGGTTGCTCCAGGGTAAAGTTTTATTCCTCCCCACCAGATCTGGCCCCAGGCAAACCCTTGAGGTCCCACCACTCCCTCCCTCCAGCCAAGCACTGGCCTTCTCATCATCCTAGAACAGAGGCACAACTCCTCCAGCTGCCGGCTGGCTTCCCTCTGCTAGAACCCACTCCCCAACTAACTCAGCCCCATCGAAGTGAGCTCAGACTCCACCTCTTGAGGAAGCCTTCCCTGACTTCCCAGCCATCCCAGCTACGTTGTTGTTCAGTCGCTTAGACTTCTGACTCTTTGAGAGCCCATGGACTGCAGCATGCCAGGCTTCCCTGTCTTTCACCATCTCCTGGAGTTTGCTCAAGCTCCTGTCCATTGAGTCAGTGACGTTACCCAACCATCTCATCCTCTGTTGCCCACTTCTCCTCCTAACCTCAACCTTTCCCAGCATCAGGGTCTTTTCCAATGAGTCGGCTCTTTACGTCAGGTGGTCAAAGTATTGGAGCTTCAGTATCAGTCCTTCCAATGAATATTCAGGGTTGATTTCCTTTAGGATGGACTGTTTTGATCTGTTGTCCAAGGGACTCTCAAGAGTCTTCTCCAGCACAATGCAAAAGCATCAGTTCTTTGGCGCTCATTCTTCTTTACTGTCCAGCTCTCACATCCATACGTGACTACTGGAAAAGCCAGTTTTGACTATATGGACCTTTGCTGGCAGAGTGATGTCTTTGCTTTTTAATGCACTGCCTAGTTTTGTCATAGTTTTTCTTCCAAGGAGCAAGCGTCTTTTAATTTCATGGCTGCAGTCACCATCTGCAATGATTTTGGAGCCCAAGAAAATAAAATCTGTCACTGTTTCCACTTTTTCCCCTTCTAACTGCCATGAAGTGATGGGACTGGATGCCATGATTATAGTTTCTTGAATGTTGAATTTTAAGCCAGGTTTCTCACTCTCCTCTTTCACCCTCATCAAGAGGCTCTTTAGTTCCTCTTCACTTTCTGCCACTAGAGTAGTATCCCAATTATACATTCTCAAAATATTCAGTGCCTTCTCTATAAGTCATTTACTAAAAATGTGTCTAAATACTTACTTATAAAAGTATTTGTTTAATTCTTATCTCCTTCTTCAGGCTTTAGGCTTCTATCCTGTTGCTTTTTTTTTCTCTCACAGTTTTATCTATGGTTCCTGCATATCAGAAGTTCCCAGTACATATGTGAATAAACAAGCTAATTTCTCTATCCTCCAGGGACCCCTCTAGGGTCCAGGTGCATGCTAATTATTATTTGTAAAGTAACTATTTCTTTTATCTCTCAGGGTCGAAATGAGTTCCTGACACAGAATGAGTGGTCAGCAAATTCAGTATTTGTTGCGTGAATGAATGAATGAGAAGTTCAGAAATCCTTGCATAAATGAATTGTTCCATTCCTTTGCAACAGAAGCTATTCAGCGCCATTTATCTTTCAGACTGAAGAGGCTACTACAAGTGTGTACACAAAAAAATGTTCTCAGTATGATGACAACAGCTCTTTTCATTTACCAAACATTTTTCAAGCCTGCTCTCTCACCTTACTCTTTCAGTAATGTTGGTGTTGGGTGATAGAAACTCACTTCTAGAAATGGGCGACGAAGTTCACGGAGAGAATCCGACCTGCCACGGATAACACAGTGGGCGAGGAGCCAACCAGGGGCCAGGCTACTGCACAGGGTGAGGACAGAGGCTGAGAAGCTGCCAGGAGAGGGAAGCAAACGAGCCCTCTTGATTCCTGGGGGCCAGAGCTGGATGGGGAGAGACAGAATGGACCCTGATTACAATCTAAGGGGGATTCTTCTGCTGAAAGAGTGTTGATTGGATTGTGCTGAAATGCCAGAGTCTGTGGGCAATCAAACACCCTCTGGCTACCTCTTAGCAGCTGGAATTGGAAATTTGGAGGTAGAGGCTAGCCTGCTGTTGGGGGACAGGCTGGGGGACACAGAGGCAGCTCAGCTTCAGGCTACAGCTAAACTGGTGGATGACAGATTTACCCATTCAGAGCACTGCTCAAAAAAAAATTCTTCCCCCAAATTAGACAGGGGAGCAGTTTGTCCTGGGGCTTAGGGGACAGTGGAGTAATGGAAAAAAACCCTTGCAACCGCAGAGTATGCGACAGGTTACCAAGTGTTATAATTTCTAGTCTCATTAGATCATCCCCCAAATCCTACTGAAATCAGTGTTAGAATCTCCATTTTAAAGATGCACACACCTAGGTTAGGAGAGGGAAAATGTCACGCTCCAAGTTATCAAGGTAGCACTGAGGCAAGAATTCCAAGTCTGCCCTAGTCTCTCTCCAAGAACCCTGTAATCATTCCCTGCAAGAGTCTCCAATGTGAAGTCAAAATCTCAAAATACTCAGAGGGGTTAGATTTTCCCAGGAAGATGATCACAAATCTGTTTCTTCCCAGATACCTACTATGTACCAGCAGGCACTCCATATGGGCCTATATGGATGAGACCGTCATCTCGTATTTGATAGGTTGAAACTGAGCGATGTTCTGAGAGGTGAAGCCGCCTACTAAAAGTGGCACGGCTAGCAGTTAACAGACTAAGGTCTTTAGATCTCATTCTGAGAATGAGGAGCAACAGTGATGCAGAAAGTCAGCTCCTTTACCTTTTCTCAAGAAATACAGTGGGACTGGCTCTACAGTGCAATGAAGCAGTGACATCATGTCTGTTCAAACTGATTTTCCATTTCAGTGAACCTCCATGTCACTGAGGTTGCTTAAAAAAATAAAAACAAAGTTGAAGTCTGTCAAGAGTGGTTAGGAAAGGGGGGGCATTTAGAGAAAAGATGAGAGAAGGTACAGACTCTCTCTTTATACCATCTTGGGAAAGATGAATGGAATTGAATATGAACTGAAATGAAGCGTGTCCTGGTGGGGCTCGATTCTCATCAGGCTACAGGTCCCGAGCCCACAGAACTTTTAGGAACCACTAAAAAATGTGTCAACTTTAAACTAGAAGCAAAAATAACGTTTAGTTCAAAGGAGACACTTCAATCTATAGTATTAATATCATCTTTATACAAACATAAGTGTAAAATTTGGAAAATAAATGATAATATATATTTTTAATGTTATAGAGGAATAGCCCACAAAGGCCAAAGTGCCTAGTCTCTCAAAAGTCATAAAGCTGCCCTGTATGTTGACTGTTATTACACAACCTTGGCCATGAATGTGGAGCTAACCTGCCGCCCAAGGAGTCTTGAAGAGGTGGACACTCTTTAGTAATTAAACAACAACAAACTGAGCTTACAAGGATTAGTGGGATTTGGGAAGAGTTTTCAGCTAGGTCCTGATAGACTCTTGCATGGAATTATCACAGGTAGAGCTGAGGTTCTGAGCATCACCAAGAGAATTGGAATTATGCTCCTGCGTGCATGCAGGCACGTCCCCTTTGGCTATGCCGATCAGAGAAGGATGAATTAAAGTTACCTTTCGCTTTATTATTTTCTCCATTTCAAAAATCACACGTATTATGGGTCTGTAGAACCTAATGGGACCCTGGAGATTGGAATCGATACCTAATCTATGATTAAGCAGGTCTTTAATGCCTAACCCAAATCCTGACTATTCTAGCTACACACTTTAATTTTGCTTTTTAAGTCTGAAAATCAACAAATGTTGTTTCCCTGGCATTGCTGCAAGGATTTCCTTCTAATGAGGTCCTTCCAGAAGTCTGAGTGTGTAACCTCTTGAATGAACAGAATACTTGAATGGCAGTAAGAAGACAGAGACTATATTAACAAATCCATCATACAATGTGTGATCTGGACAAGTCACTTCCCCTTCTGGGCCCTCACTTCCTAGACCTGAAAAAGGAGAGTTACTGGCATATGTAAACTTGCAAGACCTTTTAACGCTGAATGTTTAGGATATTACGGATGATCCTATCATAGATCCACTTAGAGTAAAGTCAGTGTTATATGAGGATCTATCATGTTAGGTGTTTAAGAAGACTTCTATCCATTAATAGGTCGCCTAAAAGTCAAGATATGCCTGTTAGTTTCTGCACAAGCAGTATCACTTCTAAGAATTTGCAGAGGGACAGTAAGGGTCAGGCAGATTAGGTAATACACACACTCACAGAGCAAGTCAGAGGCAATGCCAGGTCCGAACCCTGGGGACAGTACAGGGGTGGGGTAAGGCTCTACCCCCTGCTTGAGTGGTCACATTACAAATACCTCCATCCTGGAGGCAGAAACTCTCCTTCTGGGCATGACAAGCTGAATGAGAAATTCCATTTCCTTTCCCAGCATTTGAATGAGAAAGGGGCCAACATTAAAATGGGGGCAGTTTTTGTCTTTACGTCACCCTGGGCACCACTTCTAATCACAAACTTGCAGACCACGGGCATCCTGTGGCACTGATATGGAGTGTGGAAATTATCACGCCATTTACAACAGGCAGAGCCTGAAAGTGACTTTTCAGCATCTGCTCTCTAGTAGTCCCAACAGCAGGCGAATGAAGAAAGCTTCTGTGGCTGCTGGAGAAACGCAACCTCCACCAGTTGCATCCAACAGCCTCCCTTAAACTCCTCAAACAGATCCCTTTCCCCCATTTCCCTCATCCCATCACGCCTCTCTCTACCCCTGATGTTGAAACTCTATTCACCCTTCAAAACTTCCCTTCATAAGTCCCACTGTGCTCTAAGAACCTGCCTCTCCCAACGCACTCCCCACTGCCCCATCTGTGAATTGGAAGGAGTTAAGGATGGCTTGGCTTCACCCCAAACACAGTTCCTCTATGGGTACACCCAGGCTGTTCTCTGATGTCTGCCGTAGCTCTTTTTTCCCATGCAACACAAGGCACAGAATCAGGGATAAACACAGACTAATGTATCACTGAAATCAATGTAATATAATGTAATCAATATAATCAATCTCATACTCTGGACCCTGTGGTTACTGTCCTTACCCTTAGTCCACCCCTTCCTGCCACTGGAGCCTCAGATTCACCATCTGTAAAATCGGAGGAAGGTACTTAAACCTTGATGAGCTGTTTTGAGAAAGAAAGCAAAATACAGTTGCAGGCAATGATATGCAATATATATGCCAGGAATAATTATTACTGTGACTCCAGAAGAAACAACCAGTGTGCTAAGGAAAGTAACGAAATAAAGCTGATATTCCTTTTTCTGTGATTCAAGAAAGGCAAGCACTTTCTTTGAGGTTTACCTATTATATGCTGAGATAAGGATTGAGTTATTCAACTATGAATTAAAAGATACCATTACACATACATGCACCCTTCGAGGTTCCAGATTAGAATGTCATCAAAATGCCATACAAAGAATTAGCCTATATGTCTAAACTTTGTTGAATCACATGGTTCTTAAAAGCGTTGGGTCCCTGTCTGAAGAGTGGCGGTCCTTTAGTTAATAGCCAGCACAGTGTTAGTATAGAGTCAGTATTTGTGAAATTACTGCATGGTTATTTAACAAGAACTTCGGTGGCTCAGAGGTTAAAGCGTCTGCCTGCAATGCAGGAGACCCGGGCTCAATCCCTGGGTGGGGAAGATCCCCTGGAGAAGGAAATAGTAACCCACTCCAGTATTCTTGCCTGGAGAATCCCATGGATGGAGAAGTCTGGTAGGCTACGGTCCACGGGGTCACAAAGAGTCAGACACGACTGAGGGACTCTCTTTCTTTCTTTCTTTCTTTCTTTCTTTCTTTCTTTCTTTCTTTCTTTCTTTC
>NW_024070185.1:104704397-104749627 GCF_014754425.2 Oryx dammah
TTCTTTCTTTCTTTCTTTCTTTCTTTCTTTCTTTCTTTCTTTCTTTCAGTCTGCAGCACAGATTTGAGCTGGGCTCTCTGATGATAATAATATAAGTTGAGGAAAGAAGACTTAGGCTAGGAACTTAGATCCTAGCCTATCAGGCAGAAGAGGAGTGACCTCAGGGATTACGGATTCCATTCTGACCTGGCCGCTCTGTCTTGATATGAGCAAATATAAGTGACTTCACTGCTCTGAGCATCAGTTTCCCTGAAGTCAGGAGGAAGGGATACGATGGCTACATAAACCAAGGGCAACTTGATAAAGAACAAAACACAGAAGCAGGAGTTAGAAAGTCAAATAAGGGTGGACAGCAGCTTTTCTGGGCAGGGAACAAGAGAAAGTGGATGCAAACCCATTGGCTCTGACCAATTCCTAAACATGAAGCAGTAAAAAAATTGATGAATGTCTTTATGACTCATTGACTCTCAGGGCGTGTGGGGAGCTGTCCAGCACTCAGAGATCCTTGGATTACACTCTGAGGTTAGGACCATATTCATTTCATCTTTCATGTATCTGTCAAACATTTATAGAGTATGTCTGGCCCTGTGCTAAGCATGCGTACTGGAAAAAAAAAATAATAAGTAATCCTGGCTCTTACAGAACTTCCAGTCTAGTAGGTAAGAGAATTAAACAATTTAAGAGAACTGAAGCATAACATAGAAATCAGGAGTCCAGGGAATATGGGAATACACAACAGGGGACACCTAACCTAGCTGGTTGTCGGAGTGCTTTCCCCATTTGAGATATTGTCTAAGTTAGAATTGAAGGATGACTCAAAGGTTGCCAGTTAAAGAGCAGAAACTATACCAGAGGAAGGGAAGAGCAAGGCTGCTGGAGACACAGAGGTAAATAAAGCATGATTTCTGCCCTCACTGCGCTGCCAGTCTAGTGGATAGAGTATAGTCTGAGCTGCACAGACAACTAAAATCACACGGACTTCCTTTCCACTCCACGATTCTGCACCCATCTACAGTGGGCCAGGCATGGTGCAGTGGACAGCAAGACCAAGCATCCAAGCTGATTTCAAGGCTTGGCCCCATCGGCAGCCCTTTGCATGGCCATGAATGGTGCCCTTCCCTCTCCAGCCTTGCTCTCCCACCTGTAAAAGAAGAGGCTATCCCAGGCCACCGGGTATACCTTTCTACACTGAAAAGTCTATGCTCCAGGATGACTTAGCAGTTCTCAGGATTCACTTTTTACGTCTCGTGGAATCATAGTTTTGTTTTGTTTTTTCCTTCTCTTTCTTCCACATTATGGCCCTTTATGTGGAATGGGTGACATTATTTATTTCTCATATCCTCAGGACTTAAATCCCTGAATTATTCTAAATCTTGCCCAGGCCTGACATCACAAATAAATTCTCCATCCCAGGGGCATGGAGATAAATGAGGGCTGCCACTCCTGTGACCTCCATCAGGGATCTGGCTCCACCACTGACCCAGGGAAAATACGGTCCCAAGTCAGGCTGGGGGAAAGGAGGACACACACATGCAGAAAGACATTTAAAGGTGGGCGTTTGTAAAAAGACAAAAGAAACAGCTTCCCTCTGGATGCACCTCAAAGACTCCCAGCAAACTGAGGGGACTGAATTTTGGATCTTTGCTTCTCATTCTCAAAAGGAAGGAGCCAGCCAAGCCAGGCAGAGCAGGAACTCCCAAACCTGCGGCCACGCAGTGCTGACTTGGAGCTCTGCCCCATTCAAATCTGTGTGATCTCAGGCAGTGATTGCATTTGCTCTGAGACCTGGTTTCCCCAGGTGAGAAGTGAAGCCACTATCATTTCCTCAAGGAATCACTATAAGGATAAACAAAGCTGCGTAATGAAGAGTAACTAAAGCTCAAGCAAGGGGGAGCTCCACGGAAAGGTGGCAGGAACTGTCTGTGGCTCCTCACAGGGGGACTTCCCCAGCCCTCAAGTAGAGAAGGGACAGCTCAGTCCAGTTTACACACAGGAATACACTCAGCGCTGAGTGTAATTTTAGCTCCACCCATCTTTAGGACTCTGAACTTCTGAGCCGCATATCCTCATCTGTAAAAAGCAGTACCTACTTAAGACTGTTTTGAGGATGAAAGAAGATCCTGTGTATCAAGTATGGCACCTGGCCCTTGACGTGTGCATAGTAAATGATGCTAGCAAAAATGCAGGATCTCACTGGCTTCTACGTGATCCCTATCTGCTGGGTGTCCTCCGTGCACTCTGCCCCGTGCCCAAACCATCTTCTGTGATGTCCTTTGCCCCAGGAGGCTGACTCGTCTCCAGATCATATCTCCGAGGTTCTCTTGCCTTCAGCTTCCAGGTGGGTTCTGCTCAAGAGGTCAGCAGGTAAGAGGGGGCAGGGTATTTATCACCCTGTCTCCCTCCCTGTTGAACTGTGCTCCCACGAGTGACTGGGGTTACTCTCTGGCTACTCCCTGTAAGCAGACCCTCTTCCTAGCATCAGTGTTCCTTCCCTCTGGCTCCTTTGAGGTGGCAAGAGCTTCCCTTTTGAAATGAGGAGGCTGGCTCCTATTTTTGATGTTTAACTGCAGTTTTTAAGCCTCACCTCTCCTTCTGCCCTCTGTGCTCTGTATCTGGACAAGCCGGTAAGAACGCCTGTATGCTCCCTCCTTTCAGCATTGGCTGCAGATTCAAACACTGCAAGGCTCTGCCCATGCCTGGGAATTCTCACGCCAGCCCTGTCCTTGAACCACAATCAAAACCCAAGCTAGAGGACTTCCCTGCAGGTCCAGTGATTAAGCCTTTGCCTTACAATGCAGTGGGTGTGGGTTCAATTCCTAGTCAAGGATCTAAGATCCCACATGTCTCATGTTCGAAAATCCAAAACATAAAACAGAAGCTGTGTTGTAACAAAATTCAATAAAGACATTAAAAATAGTCCACACCGAAACAAAAATCTTACAAAAACAAAAACAGAAAAAAAAAAAAAAAAAACTAGCCAGTTTTATATGGTTAACCAAGGGGACAGGTGGGAGAAAGGGATGCTTTGGGAGTTGGAGACTGGCATGTATACACTATCATATTTAAAACATATAACCAACAAGGACCAACTGTATAGCACAGGGAACTCTAGTACAATATTCTGCAATAACCTAAATAGGAAGAAAATCTGAAAAAGAATAGATACATGTATAACTGACTCACTTTGCTGTATACCTGAAACTAACACAATATTAAAAATTGACTGTGCTTAGTTGCTCAGCTGTGTCTGACTCTTTGAGATTCCACGGACCACAGCCCACCAGGTTCCTCTGTCCATGGGGATTCTGCAGGCAAGAATACTGGAGTGGGTTGCCATGCCCTTCTCCAGGGGATCTTCCCAACCCAGGGATCGAATCCAGGTCTCTCGCACTGCAGGCGGATTCTTTACCATCTGAGCCACCAGAGAAGCCCCAAATTGACTAAAGGCAAATATAAAATAAAATTTTTAAGAGAGAAAAAGCTTTTAATAAAAAATAAATTTTAAAAATGTAAGAAAATAATGAACTTAAAAAAAAATGCCAATCCCTTTTACTGGCTTTCAAGCCATTTGGACCTACTGAGGGGCCTTTCTGGCTCACCACAAAGAATTCAATTATGTGAATAATCAAGAGAGAGAGAGAGAGAGTGTGTGTGTGTCTGTCTGTGTGTGTGTGTGACACCATCAGTCCCCCACCAAAGCTGGGTGGGAATTCCTCCTGCTTTTGCAGGGAGACCAAGGCATCCTGGATGCTAGTCTACAATGCCTCAGGACCCCTGGAACACCCTCCATGAAACTCTCTACGTCTTCTGAGTATTTTCAGAAGAGAGCTGTCTGCTTTGTGCCGGGACCCAAACTGATGTAATACTGAAGGTCCAGGAGTAGGTTCATTCATCAAGCATCTGTTCATCACCTACTTGGACAAGTTACACTGGGTCTGAGGGGAACGAGTATTGGAGGCTAGCTTTACAGCATGAAAAAATAAACGGTTACTTTATGCCCATTATCTTATTTCATTCTCTCCACAGCCCTGCAATATTGGCATCCTCGTTGTTGTTTTATAAGTCAACTGAAACACAGAAGAAATAAGAAAATCGGTCAAGGTAACATAGTTTTTCATGGTGAAGGGGGGACAAGAATCTAGGGTTGACTTCACTCCAAGCCTCTTCTATGCTTTGCACAAAGCACAGAGGATGGCAAGAACGTGGCAGGAGACACATGCAGAGCGTGCTCTGAAAGGTAAGCAAATAGAGGGGCCTGTCTGAATGTATTGAGGGCCTTAGAGAAGGCCCAAGTGCCAGGCCTGCACATACGAGTAGGATCTGGACATATAACACGAAGAAGAGTGGAAAGAGTACAGCACTCCCTGAAGAGGATAACTTAACACTACTGGGGACACAAGCTGGAGATGTGGGCCGGGGACACTGCGGACGTCGAGGGTATTATGCTAAATGAATGAAACTATGAGGCAAGCCATGTAGGGCCACCCAAGATGGACAGGTCATGCTGGAGAATTCTGACAAAACGTGGCCCACTGGAGAAGGCAATGGCAAACCACTTCAGTATTCTTGCCTTGAGAACCCCATGAACAGTATGAAAAGGCAAAAAGATATGGCACTGAAAGAGGAACTACCCAGGTCGATAGGTGCCCCATATGCTACTGGAGATCAGTAGAGAAATAACTCCAGAAAGAATGAAGAGACGGAGCCAAAGCCAAAACAACACCCAGCTGTGGATGTGACTGGTGATGAAAGTAAAGTCCGCTGTAAAGAACAATACTGCATAGGAATCTGGAATGTTGGGTCTATGCCTCAAGGTAAATTGCAAGAGGTCAAACAGGAGATGACAAGAGCTACCATGGACATTTTAGGAACCAGTGAACCAAAATGGACTGGAATGGGTGAATTTAACTCAGATGACCATTTTTCCAGTGGTCATGTATGGATGTGAGAGTTGGACTGTGAAGAAAGCTGAACACCAAAGAATTGATGCTTTTGAACTGTGGTGTTGGAGAAGACTCTTGAGAGTCCCTTGGACTGCAAGGAGATCCAACCAGTCCATTCTGAAGATCAGCCCTGGGATTTCTTTGGAAGGAATGATGCTAAAGCTGAAACTCCAGTACTTTGGCCACCTCATGCGAAGAGTTGACTCATTGGAAAAGACTCTGATGCTGGGAGGGATTGGGGGCAGGAGGAGAAGGGGACGACCGAGGATGAGATGGCTGGATGGCATCACTGACCCGATGGATGTGAGTCTGAGTGAACTCTGGGAGCTGGTGATGGACAAGGAGGCCTGGCGTGCTGCAATTCATGGAGTCGCAAAGAGTCGGACATGACTGAGCAACTGAACTGAACTGACCTGACCACTGTATCAACTACTGTGGGCAAGAATCCCTTAGAATAAATGGAGTAGCCATCACAGTCAACAAAAGAGTCCAAAATGCAGTACTAAGGTACAATCTCAAAAATGACAGAATGATCTCTGTTTATCTCCAAGGCAAACCATTCAATATCACAGTAATCCAAGTCTATGCCCCAACCAGTAATGCTGAAGAAGGTGAAGTTGAATGGTTCGATGAAGACTTACAAGACCTTCTAGAACTAACACCAAAAAAAGATGTCCTTTTCATTATAGAGGACTGGAATGAAAAAGTAGGAAGTTAGATATTTGGAGTAATTTTGGCCTTGGAGTACAAAGTGAAGCAGTGAAGACTACACATGGACATCACCAGATGGTCGACACCGAAATCAGATTGACTATATTCCTTGCAGCCTTGGAGAAGCTCTCTTCAGTCAGCAAAAACAAGACTGGGAGCTGACTGTGGCTCAGATCTTGAACTTCATATTGCAAAGTTCAGACTTAAAATGAAGAAAGTAGGAAAAACCACTAGACCATTCAGGTATGACCTAAATCAAATTCCTTATGATTATACAGTGGAAGTGAGAAATAGATTTAAGGGACTAGATCTGATAGATAGAGTGCCTGATGAACTATGGACGGAGGAACGTGACATTGTACATGAGGCAGGGATCAAGACCATCCCCAAGAAAAAGAAATGCAAGAAGGTTAAATGATTGGCTGAGGAAGCCTTACAAATAGCTGAGGAAAGAAGAGAAATGAAAGGCAAAGGAGAAAAGGAAAGTTATACCCATCTGATGCAGCTTTCCAAAGAATAGTACGGAGAGAGAAGAAAGCCTTCCTCAGCAATCAATGCAAAGAAATAGAGGAAAACAACAGAATGGGAAAAACTAGAGATATCTTCAAGAAAATCAGAGATATCTTCAAGAAAATCAGAGATACCAAGGGAATATTTCATGCAAAGATGGGCTTGATAAAGGACAGAAATGGCATGGACCTAACAGAAGCAGAAGATATTAAGAAGAGGTGGTAAGAATACCCAGAAGAACTATACAAACAAGATTTTCATGACCCAGATAACCACGATGGTGTGATCACTCACCTAGAGCCAGACATCCTGGAATGTGAAGTCAAGCAGGCCTTACAAAGCTTCAGTATGAACAAAGCTAGTGGAGGTGATGGAATTCCAGTTGAGCTATTTCAAATCCTAAAAGCTGATGCTGTGAAAATGCTGCACTCAATATGCCAGCAAATTTGGAAAACAGCAGTGGCCACAGGACTGGAAAAGGTCAGTTTTCATTCCAATTGCAAAGAAAGGCAATGGGAAAGAATGTTCAAACGACTGCACAATTGCTCTCATCTCACAGGCTAGCAAAGTAATGCTCAAAATTCTCCAAGCCATGCTTCAACAGTATGTGAATCATGAATTTCCAGATGTTCAAGCTGGATTTAGAAAAGGTAGCAGAACCAGAGATCAAATTGCCAACATCTGTTGCATCACTGAAACAGGAAGAGAGTTCCAGAAAAACACCTACTTCTGTTTTATTGATTACACCAAAGGCTTTGACTGTGTGGATCACAAAAAACTGTAGAAAATTCTTTTTTTTTTTGGATTAAATAAGCAAATTTAATTGAAAAATCTGCTTACTTAGCTCCTCTTCCTTGAAGTACATGATATCAAAACAAGACTTATGTAGTATGTCAACAATGCTAACACCAACACAGATGAAAATACCAGACCATCTTACCTGCCTCCTGAGAAATCTGTATGCAGGTCAGGAAGCAACAGTTAGAATTAGACATGGAAAAACAGGCTGGTTCCAATAGGGAAAGGAGTACATCAAGGCTGTATATTGTCACCCTGCTTGTTTAACTTATATGCAGAGTATATCATGCAAAAAGCCGGGCTAGATGAAGCACAAGCTGGAATCAAGATTGCTGGGAGAAATAGCAAAAACCTCAGATACGCAGATGACACCATCTTAATGGCAGGAAGCAAAGAAGAACTGAAGAACCTTTTGATGAAAGTGAAAGAGGAGAGTGAAAAAGTTGGCTTCAAACTCAACATTCAGAAAACTAAGATCATGGCATCCAGTCCCATCACT
Source organism: Oryx dammah (assembly GCF_014754425.2). Lineage (NCBI taxonomy): Eukaryota > Metazoa > Chordata > Mammalia > Artiodactyla > Bovidae > Oryx > Oryx dammah. The sequence continues at coordinate 104,711,859 of NW_024070185.1, forward strand.
TCAAGGCAAATAGATGGGGAAACAATGGAAAGAGTGAGGAACTTATTTTGGGGAGCTCCAAAATCACTGCAGATGGTCATTGCAGCCATGAAATTAAAAGAACTTCTCCTTGGAAGAAAAGCTATGACCATGTATGGATGTGAGAGTTGGACTATAAAGAAAGCTGAGCGCCAAAGAATTGATGCTTTTGAACTGTGGTGTTGGAGAAGACTCTTGAGAGGCCCTTGGACTGCAAAGAGATCCAACAAGTCCATCCTAAAGGAAATCAGTAGTGAATATTCATTGGAAGGACTGATGCTGAAGCTGAAACTCCAATACTTTGGCCACCTGATGCGAAGAGCTGACTCACTGAAAAAGACCTTGATGCTGGGAAAGATTGAAAGTGAGAGGAGAAGGGGACGATAGAGGAGGAGATGGTTGGATGGCATCACCGACTCAATGGACATGAGTTTGAGCAAGCTCTGGGAGTTGGTGATGGACAGGGAGGCCTGGTGTGGTGCAGTCCACGGGGTCGCAAAGAGTCAGACAGGACTGCATGACTGACCTGAACTGAAGCTAAATGAAATGTCAGACAGAGAATAAACAACAAATACTGTATGATATTCCCTAATAAGTGATATTATTTGAATAACATAATATGATAGTATTTGAATAACAAATACTTTACGATATCCCTAAAAAAATACAACAAACTGGAGAGTTTAAAAAAAGAAGCAAACTTTTATATTTACAAAGAAAAACTAGAGCTTACCAGTGGGGAGGGGCAATGGGGAGGGCCAATCCATGGGCGGGGGGGAAACGCATTATACGATTAAACAAAATCGCATGTGAAGGTTCTGAAAATTGTAAAGCACTATAGGATTTAAAGAGTCTTCCATTCAATAATATACATGTATAATTTTAAAATAAATTTATATAAATAGATACACACATACACACACACACACATATAAAACAACAGCAACCAAAAATTCATCCCCAAGGACTCATTTTGCAGGCCACAGGGCTCAGTTTGCAGACTCCTGTCTGGTATTACAGATGGGAGGTTAAATCAAGAAACAGGTTAGGTGGGTCTTTCTTTCCATGAGCAGAGAAAAACACGAGCCTTTCGAACTTGTCTGAATTCTCTGACAAGTTTAATCAAGTACTGAATAAAAGGCAGGATGATTTACTTAGTTTTTCCAAATGCCACTGATGAGGTACCTCCTGCAAGACTACAGACAAAGATAAACAGCTGGGGGATGGGGTATAAAATGTGGTTGCAGAAGAGGAGACAGTGAAGCCTCAGGGAGTGAAGCGCAAGAAAACCACCCTGGACTAATAGACGTGGCTGGGCTCAAACTTGGGCTCAAGGTGTTTCAGGAACTCTGAGCCCCAACACTGCAGCATCAGGGACTCTGTAAAGAGACTCAAAAAATAAGAAACCCAGCATTGCTGGACTCTTCCCCACCTCTGTCATGACACTGCTCCTGGACCAGTTAACATTACTTACAGCATATTTCAGAGTAACAACTCCCAAACCTCAGGGACTTAAAGGATCAAGGTGGGTGTTCCACTCAGGCTAGATGTCCATCCCAGGTTGGCAGAGGACCTTGACTCACTAGTCTCTCAATGACCCAGGCAGAGAGGGCAGCCACCATGTCAAATGCTGACCGTGCCCACGTGAGGAGGAAAGAGAGAATTCTGGAGGGTCTTTCCCTGATGGGTAAACTCTCTGACCCATGATGGCATATATCACTTCAACTCACAATTTAGTTACTGGAGACATCCAAAGAGTAGAAAGCCAGCATGTGCAGGCCAAGCATGAACCCAAAAGGAGAGGCATCAGAAAGGCTTGACAAAACGGCACTCACAGTTTGGCCAACAGAACCTCCAAGGAAGCCTGCCATGTTCCGATGATGTGGGGGGCTGGGACGCCTCCGAGCTTTCTAGCAAAGAGAGGAGGCAGCTGGGATTCAAGGCGGAAGGCACCAGCCGGGGAGGTGAAGGTACCCCCTGCCTGCCGTGTGTACGCAATGTTCTCTGAGCTCCCTCTCAGTGCTTTCCCAGCAGTCACCTCAGCAGGATGTGACAAGTCAACACGGCACTCTGCTTGCTCTGTGTTCCCGACACGTTACATAACTTAACCCATGTTCTGCAGTTATCCCAGGCCTCTGCTCATTTCCCCTTGTAAACTCCTTGAGGATAGAGGCCCTAACTCATCTTGAAAAACCTAGCCTACTTCTTTACACCCTGGAGGCGCTCACGGTATGTTTACTTAATAAATGAACCTATTAAATTTTCCAAAAATGATGACTTCCAAGTCTCAGCCTAGCCAACTGTGAGGATATCCCAATGAAGGTATACAACAACAGTGATAATGTCAGTGATCAGCAAATAATATAAATATAAGAAAATAACATTTATAGAACTCTTTCTAATTTACAAATCTTTTCCACCTTTGTTCTCTCTTGATGTTCCCATTCACCTTGAGTGGAAAGCGGAGCAAAGATTGTCATCAATATCTTAAAAATGAGGCAATTGAGGTTCCCAAGAGGTTAACAGGACTTTCCCCAAGGTCATCTAGCTAGTTAAACTGGAGCTGGGCATTTTGGCCCACGATCTTTCCATAGGAATTTTTCTCCTCTCCCTAACTCCTCCCATAACAAAGGAATAAGCCCTTATTGTAAGAGGTAGACCCAGTTTTCCCCTGCATCTTGCAGATTAGACACCTGAGCCATCCTCTTGACCTTGCCCTTGATCTTGGGGTCTGAACTCCCCATCCCCCACCACAGCCACCCACATCGCCTTCCTGCTCCAGGAACCCCAGCTCTCAGGAAACACCTGCTCTGAACTACAAATAGCATCAACTACACCTTCTTCAGTGAGTCCTGCAATCAGCGGGGACATCATCAGAGTGAAATGAAAGCTCAGACTTACAGAGTTTTCACTACTTTTCCATTTGTGTGTTTTAGAGCAATAATGATAAACACAAACCATCTACAATAAGAAGTCATATTACTGTATGGGTTTCTTGGGATCATTTGCTGTAATAGTGCTTTCAATGAAGCAGGGCCAGTCACCCATCTCACAGTGAAGAGCATGAGGTCTGTAGAGAGTAAGTGATGGGAAAGGCAGTCGAGTCACTGTGAGCCAGTGCCCTGGGAGTCAACTTGATCTGGTTCCATCCAGAGTTGGTTCTGCCACGTACAATCCCTGGGACTGTCTGCTCCTCACTGACACCTCTAGGCCTCTAATCCTCTCTCCGCAAAAGAGGGACACTTTGCTGATCCTCTTAGGGTCGTTGTAAAGATAAACAAGAGGATGCATATGAAGCTCCTGCAGCAGTCCTGCTCAGGATAAACCCAGAGAACATGAATTATTCCCTGGCGTCTGCCTTCCTTCTAGATGGGAGGCTCCTAAAGGCTGAAGTCCCTTCTGCTCATTCACAGCTGGTTCCCCAGAATGTAACACAGCACCTGGGCTGTGGTCACTGCTTATCAACTCTTGCAATTATTATGGGACCTGAGTTCACACAGACATTTATCTGCAATCACTGAGGCTCTTGCTTCTCAGATATATAGAGCTTGGCTAACTCTCACCTGATGTTATTTTTAGGTTCAGTTAGAATCATGGAAACCTTGAGGAAGAAAGGACCTTAAGCCAGCCTCATCCATCTGCAAAAGTCATCTCTTCAAGGCCCTGTTTTCCTTTCTTACAATGAGTTCTGTACCATAACCCTCGACACAGCACGCAGTACGTAACAAACAAGCTCCAGCTGTAATTCTTCAGTTTCTTACTTGCTAAAGAGATAGCAACCTAACCACAAGAAAAATCAAGGTGGTTCAAAAGTGTCTTTCCTGTAGATAACAATCTGGACATGGACATGACTTAAGCAGCAAGTTAGGGACCAGGGATTCACAAAAGTAGTGTAATATTTATGGAATGACTCTTCATTGACTTTGGAAGAGAATAATCATTGACAAGAATAAATGTGAGAGATTTAGAACTCTTTATCAAAAAGAGGCATGGGGAAATAGACCATGAGCACATGAACACACATGCAGAAACACACACACATTCACAATTATGAATATCACACCCAATACAAACTAAAGAAGGCATCCACTGAAACAGAAAACAAGAGTCATAAGAGTTTTGGTTTTGTTTTTTTTTAAGCTGCTATAGATAACCACAAGCTGGAATCAAGATTGCTGGGAGAAATATCAATAACCTCAGGTATGCAGATGACACCATCCTTTTGGCAGAAAGTGAAGAAGAACTAAAGAGCCTCTTGATAAAAGTAAAAGAGGACAGTGAAAAAGTTGGCTTCAAACCCAACATTCAGAAAACTACAATCTTGGCATCTGGTTCCATCACTTCATGGCAAAGAGATAGGGAAACAATGGAAATGGTGAGAGACTTTATTTTTTGGGTCTCCAAAATCACTGCAGAGAGTGACTGCAGTCATGACATTAAAAGACAATTGCTCCTAGGAAGAAAAGCTCTGACCAAACTAGACAGCATATTAAAGAGCAGAGACATTACTTTGCCAACAAATGTCTGTCGTCTAGTCAAAGGTGTGGTTTTTCCACTAGTTATGTATGGATGTGAGAGTTGGACTATAAAGAAAGCTGAGCACCAAAGAATTGATGCTTTTGAACTGTGGTGTTGGAGAAGACTCTTGAGAGTCCCTTGGACTGCAAGGAGACCCAACGAGTCAACCCTAAAGGAAATCAGTTCAGTTCAGTTCAGTTCAGTCGCTCAGTCGTGTCCGACTCTTTGCGACCACATGAATCGCAGCACGCCAGGCCTCCCTGTCCATCACCATCTCCCGGAGTTCACTCAGACTCACGTCCATTGAGTCCGTGATGCCATCCAGCCATCTCATCCTCGGTCGTCCAGTCCTGAATATTCATTGCCAGGACTGATGCTGAAGCTCCAATACTCTTGCCACTTGATGTGAAGAACTGACTCATTGGAAAAGATCTGGGTGCTGGGAAAGATTGAAGGCAGGAGGAGAAGGGGATGACAGAGGATGAGATGGTTGGATGGCATCACCACCATGATGGACAGGAGTTTGAGTAAGCTCCAGGAGTTGGTAATGGACAGGGAAGCCTGGCAAGTTGCAGTCCATGGGGTCACAAAGAGTTGGACACAACTGAGTGACTGAACTGAACTGAGAGAAAACCAATATACTAGATAATGAAATAATGACCTCTTTTAATCTGGTGGAGAGAACTGCCAGAGGAGACTCTCATACATGGTTTCCATTATGGAGCTTGTACCTCATTCTGTAGTTTTTAGACTAGACTAATCCCATGTGTTTTGGAAGGGAAAGCATATGATTGTATCTTCCTTCTCAGTTTTCCCAATGTGTAACAGATAATGTTTTCAGACAATCAGTGGGTTAAGGGCACAGCTGGGTGGGAGACAGTACCCTAACTCTGTATTTTTTAAAACTTTTTATTTTATATTGTAAAGCAGCTGATCTTAACCCTATATCAAAAGAGAAAGTCAACAGCTCTCTTTTGTCTACACTAATCCACAGAACTGCACGGCTCCCCAGGGACAATAATGATTGTCATGTGCTGTTTAGGAGCTCTGATTTGAAAAACTTGTACATAAAAATAACACACATTTTTAACATGTTAGTTTATAAGTATAAAATCCCATTATCACAAAGCCACAGTCAGCCAAGTCTCCAAGGATTACTGTACATTTAGCACAGGAGGAAGCCTAATCATTTGTAGGCTTAAGAAATGCCCCGGACCTTGATTGCAGGTGTCGACCCAGAATAGTCCTGGCTGAACTTAGGTCAAGTAAAATTGGGCAAATCTATATAAATCATCATTTACTTAGGAGAAACTAAAGTGCTGTTAATGAAGACAGAAAATCTTACAATAAACGCTGGGTAATACTTGCCAACAAAAGCACAGGCCAGCTTGGATTAATGAATTCTCTAAGTGTTCTTCCCTGCCATGGCTCTTTGTTAAAATTGGAAGAGCGCTATTGAAACGTAAAGTTCTTCTTCTTGTTGTTAATATTATTTTCTTTTTCCAGGCACCAGTGATCCTGATTGCTCTTGGACTCTCTTGGGAAATGAGTCTGTATGTAACATGATTGTAATGATTCATTATATTTGTGTAGGGTTTTGCAGCTTGGAAAGCAGTTTCCCATCCATTATTAATATTATCATTATTAATAATAATAGCTACCATTTATCGTGAGCTTTTTGGGGGCCAGGCACTGTTTAGTGAACAGTAAACGCAGTATCTCTAATCCTTACAATAACCCTAAATGGAGGTTGTAACATTGGTTCTATCTGGGAGGAAACCAGGGCCCCTAAAAGTTAAATAAACAGTCTAAGATGACATTGCTCATAAGTGGTGAGGGTATGTTAGTCGCTCAGGCGTGTCCAACTCTTTGCAAACTCATGGATTGGGGTAGAAACAAGAATGGAACTCTTGCCTGCCTGACCCCAGATCCAGGCCATTTTCGCTCTAAATATGGCATTTCGTGTGACCTGAAAGTTGCCGTTTAGTTGCTCAGTTGTGTCCAACTTTTGTGACCCCATGGACTGTAGCCCACCAGGCGCCTCTGTCCAGGGGATTCCCCAGGCAAGAGTACTAGAGCGGGTTGCCATTTACTCCTTCAGGGGAACTTCCTGACCCAGGACTCAAACCCTCGTCTCCTGCATTGGCAGGTGAATTGTTTATCAGCGAGCCACCTGGGAAGCCTGACCAAGGTTACCCGTTAACTATTCTCTCTCACCCTTTTAGACTGAACATTCTCGGTGGGCAGGACATGTATCCTGTTTGAAGTCCTAACACAATACCAAGCACACAACCTGGAATAGTGTCGACACGCGACGACTAGCTGCTGAAAGAATGAATGAGTGAAAGAGCGAGGGAGGGAATTCTTCCACCTCTTCAGAGGCAAGGAGATGACTCGACAGGCTCGCTGTTAATAAACAGGGATGCTGAAACGCTAAGAGGTGAAGTGACAGCCCCCAAGGGCACTGGGCGGCGAGGCGCTCAGAGCCAGGGTCCCATCCTCAACCTGTGACTCTCGGTGTTCCCGGCCATCCATAGGCCCAGGCTGCCCTCTTACTGCAGAGAAGCAGGTGCTTTTGCTGTGGCATGGCATGGTAGAAAGGAGCGGCAGGCCAGACCTGAGCTCAGGTGAGTTGCCCTCACTCCCGCCAGGCCCCCACCCTGCTCTCAGCCCAGACCGGAAGCCCACGAGTGATCGTGGACGTAAACATGGAGGCTCCCGCTTGGGGGTGGATGAGGATATAGAGGGTAGTATATGGAGAAATGGACAGTTCAGGCAGCCAAATTCAACTTGAGGGAATGTGGTTCAGTGCTTTCCATTAGCAACACTCTTTAGAAAAACAGAATTCCCAGGACTCAAGAAAAAGGGAAGGGGGGGGAACCTTTTCATCCTGTGCAGTCAGTGGAAAGCAAATCAGTCATAACTCTGCTCTCTCCCTGGGCCCAGCAATGCGTCAATGAACACCAAAGGCCCAGGGTCCCTGAGCCACAGGCCACCCCTTAGGGTGGTGGAGAGAAAGACAAGGATCAGGACAAGAAACAGAGCCACAAATTAAAACAAATTAATTAATTTTTAAAAAAAGAAGTGTAAACACAAAGAGGCCTCAAAATTCGTAAGGTTAGGAAAAAAAAAAGCCTGCTGAAAACATCATTTAAGAAAAAAAAAAGAAAGAGAGCCACAAATTAAAATAAATTAATTTTTTAAAAAGAAGTGTAAACACAAAGAGGTCTCAAAACTAGTAAGGCTGAGAAAAATAAATAAATAAAAGCCTGCTGAGAACACCATAAAAGAAAGAAAAAGAAACAGAGCCAGCCACAAAAGGCCCAGGCAGTGTTCCATCATTTGAAGAAACCTCTACAGTTCAGAAAACATTTCAACTACAGCTGGTCGTTTGATTCTCACAAAAACCTTATGAAGCAGGTGCTACTGGAATTCCTATTTTATAAATAAGAAACGGAATGAGAATGAAGCGACAGGCTCAATATCAAACAACTGAGAAAGCGGCTGGAATTTGAACCCAGGTCCCTTGAGCTCCATAGACCAAACTTAAATTCTACATTAGCAAATGGCCCTCACACCCCAAGAGAACGCCATGACTAAATCCAGCCGAACATACTCCTCACACCCAATTGGGAGTCTTCTATCCCAACACAAGGGCATCCCAATGTAGAAACGAAAAGAGCCAATCGCTGTTTGATCGCTAAGTCACATCCAACTCTTTGCAACCCATGGACTGAAGCATACCAGGCTTCCCTGTTTTCCACCATCTCTTGGAGTTTGCTCAAGTTCATGTCCATTGAGTTGGTGATGCCTACATATTATATATATACGCCAACATGGCAACATCACTCCCTGCCTCACCTCCCCCACCCAAGCAAACCTTGAACAAAAATAGCAATGCTTTAAATCCCCATAAAAATGTCCTGTCACTTGCTGGCAGGAAGGTAGGAACCATGTTTCCATGGAGGACTGACTGAAAGGCAATGAAGCACAGTGGCTAAAAATGTGAACTCAGGAGCCAGATGATATGAACTTGAATCCCAGCTCACCCTTGACAGCTGTACGACTTTGAGCAAGACCTGTAAATTCCTTGTGCCCCAATTTCTTGATCTGGAAAACCAGCAAAGAAGTGTACCTCACCCAACAGGGTTGTAAGGATTAATGAGATAATACCTGAAGCACTTAGACAGTGTCTGGAAGATGGAAAGCATTTCATAAAATTTTGTTATTATCATCACTAGGTGTCAAAGCACTGATGGATCATAGGATGCAAAGTTGGGGAGGCCCTTGCAGACACAACTAGTCTAATTTTCTGATTCTGCAGAGGAGAAAACTGAGGTTGGGAAACAGGAAGCCTCTTCTCCCATCCCCGTATCAGAACACTCAGGGAACCAGCAACAGCTTCCTGTGCCAGATGGGGGGCTTCTGTTGCAAATGCATGCCTTTCTCAAAGTCTCACTTTCTCACTAGACTGTTCTCCGGCAAAGAGCCTCCCTTCTCTTGTTTGTGAGAGGTGGTGGGCTGGCCTTAGCTGAGCAGGCTTTTCAGGGAATCCTTAATGGTACTTGGCAAAGCAGCTACTGATATTTCCATGGTCTTGTTGAACATCCTTGATCCAAGAGCTACATGAGGCCAGGCTGCAGTCGCCAGGGCCCATGTGGGCACATTCACTTCCAGTCAATGCAATGACTCAAAGGCCGATTAGGTCTTTGGTGGATTAGCCTTCTGCCTGGCTTTTCTCTCTCTTTCAGATGCCCCTTGGTCATTTCATGGCTCATTGATTCTGTCCCCCAAAGGGTGAGGAAGGAGGGGAGATCTTCTAACCAATGATCAAACACTGGTACTCGTTAGCAACCCTTACCGAGGCTTCCCGGGCAATGTCTGTATCTGCAAACAACAACCCCATTCATACGGACCTTCCAGAGTCGAGGGATGTTTCCATAAACACAAGCTAGTATCCTGGAACTGGAGGGTGCAAATCCTTAGTGCCGCCACTTACTAGTTATGGAATGCAGGCAACTCTCTTTATCTCATTAAGCCTCAGTTTCTCCATCTGTAAACTGGGAAGTACCTACATTGCAAGAAATGGACGTGCAGATGAATGCAAAGCACACGGCAGGAGGCCTGACACATAGTGAGCACTGAATATCATTACGAGAAATATTTGCAATGCTGCTGCTAAGGCGCTTCAGCCGTGTCCGACTCTGTGCGACCCCAGAGATGGCAGCCTACCAGGCTCTTCTGTCCCTGGGATTCTCCAGGCACACTGGAGTGGGTTGCCATTTCCTTCTCCAATGCACGAGAGTGAAAAGTGAAAGTGAAATTGCTCAGCCGTGTCAAACTTCACGATCCCACGGACTACAGCCCACCAGGCTCCTTCGTCCATGGGATTTTCCAAGCAAGAATACTGGAGTGGAGTGCCATTGCCTTCTCCAAATATTTGTAATATGTTCTTGTTAATGTATGATCACCGAGGAATGCTTGCTTATCTCTCCTTGCTATTCTTTGGAACTCTGCATTCAGATGCTTATATCTTTCCTTTTCTCCTTTGCTTTTCGCTTCTCTTCTTTTCACAGCTATTTGTAAGGCCTCCCCAGACAGCCATTTTGCTTTTTTGCATTTCTTTTCCATGGGGATGGTCTTGATCCCTGTCTCCTGTACAATGTCATGAACCTCCGTTCATAGTTCATCAGGCACTCTATCAGATCTAGTCCCTTAAATCTATTTCTCACTTCCACTGTATAATCATAAGGGATCTGATTTAGGTCATACCTGAATGGTCTAGTGGTTTCCCCTACTTTCCTCAATGTAAGTCTGAATTTGGCAATAAGGAGTTCATGATCTGAGCCACAGTCAGCTCCTGGTCTTGTTTTTGTTGACTGTATAGAGCTTCTCCATCTTTGGCTGCAAAGAATATAATCAATCTGATTTTGGTGTTGACCATCTGGTGATGTCCATGTGTAGAGTCTTCTCCTGTGTTGTTGGAAGAGGGTATTTGCTATGACCACTGCATTCTCTTGGTAAAACTCTATTTGCCTTTGCCCTGCTTCATTCCGTACTCCAAGGCCAAATTTGCCTGTTACTCCAAGTGTTTCTTGACTTCCTACTTTTGCATTCCAGTCCCCTATAATGAAAAGGACATCTTTTTTGGGTGTTAATTCTAAAAGGTCTGGTAGGGCTTCATAGAACTGTTCAAATTCAGCTTCTTCAGCACTACTGGTTGGGGCATAGACTTGGATTACTGTGATACTGAATGGTTTGCCTTGGAAATGAAAGAGATCATTCTGTCATTTTTGAGATTGCATCAAAGTACTGCATTTCAGACTCTTTTGTTGACCATGATGGCTACTCCATTTTTTCTAAGGGATTCCTGCACACAGTAGTAGATATAATGGTCATCTGAGTTAAATTCATCCATTCCAGTCCATTTTAGTTTGCTGTTTCCTAGAATGTCGACGTTCACTCTTGCCATCTCCTGTTTGACCACTTCCAATTTGCCTTGATTCAGGGACCTGCCTCATTCCAGGTTCCTATGCAATATTGCACTTTATACCATGGGACCTTTCTTTTATCAACACTCACATCCACAACTGGGTATTGTTTTTGCTTTGGCTCCATCCCTTCATTCTTTCTGGAGTTATTTCTCCACTGATCTCTAGTAGCATATTGGGCACCTACCTACCTGGGGAGTTCCTCTTTCGGTATCCTATCATTTTGTCTTTTCATACTGTTCATGCGGTTCTCAAGGCAAGAATACTGAAGTGCTTTGCCATTCCCTTCTCCAGTGGACCACATCCTGTCAGAATGAACTGTGAAGATCCAGATGTTCAAGCTGGTTTTAGAAAAGGCAGAGGAACCAGAAATCAAACTGCCAACATCTGCTGAATCATGGAAAAAGGAAGAGAGTTCCAGAAAAACATCTATTTCTGCTTTATTGACTATGCCAAAGCCTTTGACTGTGTGGATCAATAAATTGTGGAAAACTGTTCAAGAGATGGGAATACTAGACCACCTGACCTGCCTCTTGAGAAACCTATATGCCGGTCAGGAAGCAACAGTTAGAACTGAACATGGAACAACAGACTGGTTCCAAATAGGAAAAGGAGTACGTCAAGGCTGTATATTGTCACCCTGCTTATATAACTTATATGCAGAATACATCATGAGAAACGCTGGGCTGGAAGAAGCACAAGCTGGAATCAAGATTGCCGGGAGAAATATCAGTCACCTCAGATATGCAGATGACACCACCATTATGGCAGAAAGTGAAGAGGAACTGAAAAGCCTCTTGATGAAACTGAAAGAGGAGAGTGAAAAAGTTGGCTTAAAGCTCAACATTCAGAAAACAAAGATCATGGCCTCTGGTCCCATCACTTCATGGGAAATAGATGGGGAAACAGTGGAAACAGTGTTAGACTTTATTTTGGGGGACTCCAAAATCACTGTAGATGGTGATTGCAGCCATGAAATTGAAAGACGCTTACTCTTTGGAAGGAAAGTTATGACCAACAGATAGCATATTCAAAAGCAGAGACATTACTTTGCCAACAAAGGTCTGTCTAGTCAAGGCTATGGTTTTTCCAGTGGTCATGTATGGATGTGAGAGTTAGACTGTGAAGAAAGCTGAGCACCGAAGAATTGATGCTTTTGAACTGTGGTGTTGGAGAAGACTCTTGAGAGTCCCCTGGACTGCAAGGAGATCCAACCAATCCATTCTAAAGGAGATCAGTCCTGGGTGTTCTCTGGAAGGACTGATGCTAAAGCTGAAATTCCAATACTTTGGCCACCTCATGCGAAGAGTTGACTCATTGGAAAAGACCCTGATGCTGGGAGGGATTGGGGGCAGGAAGAGAAGGGGATGGCAGAGGATGAGATGGCTGGATGGCATCACCGACTCAATGGACATGAGTTTGAGTGAACTCAGGGAGTTGCTGATGGACAGGGAGGCCTGGCGTGCTGCGATTCATGGGGTTGCAAAGAGTCGGACAGGACTGAGTGACTAAACTGAACTGAACTGAATGTATGATCTAAGTCCCAAAGTTCTGCGGCTCACCACTTCTTCCCTGATAACTTCTGACTGATATTGCCTTCCCGAAGGAATACCTTGCAAATTTATCCAGCAGGTTCCTGTTTGCAAGCACACTGGAAGGAATAAGTATAAAGTGAAAATCTGAATGTGGAGCCAGATTTCCACTCAATTCCCACGGTTATAACACTTCAAAGTTGTAGCATTACATCTGGTGAAAAACTAAGTTGCTCAGTAGTGTCAGACTCTTTGCAACCCCAGGAACTGTAGCCCACCAGGCTCCTCTGTCAGGGAATTCTCCAGGCAAGATACCAGAGTGGGTAGCCATTCTCTTCTCCAAGAGATCTTCCCAAGCTAGGGATCAAACCCTAGTCTCCTGCATTGTGGCTGGTAGGCCACTGAATTTCTCTGAGACTCCGTTTTCTCATTTCTCCATTGGAGATGGTGGTATCCCCCGATTTACACCTCAAAGTTGATGTGGGAAAAGGCGGGTATATCCATTTCTGCTGCATCAATAGCACTGTCATTATTATTGGAAAAGCATATTCACGATCATTGTGTGCCATGCGTGAGCCAGGTATTTAAAAATTTACCGGGCTTTAGGCACAAATGGAAAAGTTACTGTTAGTCTTTCCATTTAACTACATCTCATAAAAAACCTGGTTAAAATCTCACCTCTATAGTTTTCTCTGATGCCCACTTGCTGTTAGTCTGGCTTTCATTCCCTTACCTGTTAATGTGATCTTTAACATTTTATCGTCTGTTATTTGGGCATATCCTTATCTGCACGAGGTGCTCAAATCAAGGGCAGAGCTGTCTTCACCTCTGCCTCCCTGCTATCTCACATAGTGCCATGCATTTAACAGACATCGGTAAATTACTGTCCATTGCAGGGAAAAACCATCAGGTCAAAGGATGGGATGCCAGTCTGATGAAATACGCTGGTACAGTGTTAGAAGCATCTGCTCAGAAAGGTCTCTTTTGAAGGCGAAATGTGATTACAGAGAGGCTGAGATTATCAAGAGTTCTTAGAAGGAATCCAGGTGGGAAATCAGAGAGCAAACTGGAACGTCTTCCTGCCTTCATAATGAGGAAGAAAGGAAATTAGTGATGACTCTGAGGTGGCAAAGATCCTGAACCCATCTTTGATAATCTGTCTTTTGCCAGAAAATTTATAAAAAAAAAAAAAAAGCTGGGGGGAGGGGGAGCAAGGCAAGCAAATGTGGACAGTTAGGAAGTAATTGAGTTGTCACAGAAACAGCTATGACAGAAAGTAGTTAAGGGGATTCTTAGCAATTTGGGGGAAAACACAAATCAGCAGGTTGGACAGCATGTATCCTAAGGTGTTCCTGGGATGAGCTAATGCAGTTACTGAAGCACTTAATTCATTTCTGAAAAGTCACGGTAGAAGAACAGTAGAACATAAACCTAAATTTTTTAAAACATCAAATGTCATATTGATCTCTTAGGCCGAAGGGAAAAAATACATCAAGTAGTAGCTTTAAGAGCTGAGAGAGGGGGAAATACATCTAGTTGGTATGTGACAGGCATTCTCAGACAGAGCATCTCTTTCAATCACTCACTGGCAAGCCAGGCTTGGAATGTCCCCACTTTCCAGACCACAGAACCAGACCTCAAGAAGGAGAAGCAGACTGTCCACTAATTCCTATCTGAGCTGGAATTCCATCTCAGTCTCTGTCTTGCTCTGGCAGGGTCTGTGTCTCACTGTTTTTATTGCCCTTCTACAGCAAAGATTAACAAATTGGACACAGCCCAGAGAAATAAAGGAATTATGAGGATGCATAAGGCCAGGGTTATTAAAAAAAAAAAAAAAAAAAAAAGCACCGATCACAGCCCACAAACATGATAGCTTTTCAATAGAATTACAAAGACGGTAGATGAAAAGATCACAAGATGACTTAATCTGGACCACAGTAACTCAAAAACGTTTCTCGCAAAATTAATTCAAATGGACTGGGAGAGGCTGCATAACTGCAAGGCTCAATGGCAGTAAACAAAGGATAATGGTGGAACTAACTCAAATACAAAGGAAGGCACCAAGTCTGGTGACGCTCAGAGTCCAGCACAATGTCATTTTATGATCCTCCTGTCTGGCTAGAAATGCACAGGAGGAGTGGATGAAGAGTCTTGTTGAATGAAACCTCATAATTGGAGACCTGGGTTAACAGAAGTTAGGTCCAGATAAGGACTAGTTTGCTTTCTCATCACTCAATTCAGTCTCTCAGTTGTGTCCGACTCTTTGAGACCCAATGGACTGCAGCACACCAGTCTTCCCTGTCCATCACCAATTCCCAAACCTTACTCAAACTCATGTCCATTGAGTCAGGGATGCCATCCAACCATCTCATCCTCTGTGGTCTCCTTCGCCCACCTTCAATCTTTCCCAGTATCAGGGTCTTTTCCAGTGAGTCAGTTCTCCACATCAGGTGGCCAAAGTATTGGAGTTTGAATGAATATTCAGGACTGAATGAATATTCAGGACTGACTTCCTTTAGGATGGACTGGTTGATTCTCCTTGCAGTCCAAGGGACTCTCAAGAGTCTTCTCCAACAACACAGTTCAAAAGCATCAACTCTTCGGTGCTCAGCTGTCTTTATAGAACAGTGATGGGAATACCAGACCACCTGACCTGTCTCCTGAGAAATCTGTATGCAGGTCAAGAAGCAACAGTTAGAACTGGACATGGAACAACAGACTGGTTTCAAATCAGGAAAGGAGTATGTCAAGGCTGTATATTGTCACCCTGCTTATTTAACTTATATGCAGAGTACATCATGAGAAATGCTGGACTGGATGAAGCACAAGCTAGAATCAAGATTGCTGGGAGAAATATCAATAACCTCAGATATGCAGATGACACCACACTTATGGCAGAAAGCAAACTAAAGAGCCTCTTGATGAAAGTTCAGTTCAGTTCAGTTCAGTTCAGTCGCTCAGTCGTGTCCAACTCTTTGCAACACCGTGAATCGCAGCATGCCAGGCCTCCCTGTCCATCACCAACTCCCAGAGTTCACTAAGACTCATGTCCATCGAGTCCGTGATGCCATCCAGCCATCTCATCCTCGGTCGTCCCCTTCTCCTCCTGCCCCCAATCCCTCCCAGCATCAGGGTCTTTTCCAATGAGTCAACTCTTCGCATGAGGTGGCCAAAGTACTGGAGCTTCAGCTTTAGCATCATTCCTTCCAAAGAAATCCCAGGGTTGATCTCCTTCAGAATGGACTGGTTGGATCTCCTTGCAGTCCAAGGGACTCTCAAGAGTCTTCTCCAACACCACAGTTCAAAAGCATCAATTTTTCGGCACTCAGCTTTCTTCACAGTCCAACTCTCACATCCATACATGACCACAGGAAAAACCATAGCCTTGACTAGACGGACCTTAGTCGGCAAAGTAATGTCTCTGCTTTTGAATATACTATCTAGGTTGGTCATAACTTTTCTTCCAAGGAGTAAGCGTCTTTTAATTTCATGGCTGCAGTCACCATCTGCAGTGATTTTGGAGCCCCCCTCAAAAAAGTCTGACACTGTTTCCACCGTTTCCCCTTCTATTTCCCATGAAGTGATGGGTCCAGATGCCATGATCTTTGTTTTCTGAATGTTGAGCTGTAAGCCAACTTTTTTGCTCTCCTCTTTCTCTTTCATCAAGAGGGCTTTCAGCTCCTCTTCACTTTCTGCCATAAGGGTGGTGTCATCTGCATATCTGAGGTTATTGATATTTCTCCCAGCAATCTTGATTCCAGCTTGTGCTTCTTCAAGCCCAGTGTTTCTCATGATGTATTATGCATATAAGTTAAATAAGCAGGGTGACAATATACAGCCTTGACGTACTTCTTTTCCTATTTGGGACCAGTCTGTTGTTCCATGTCCAGTTCTAACTGTTGCTTCCTGACCTGCATACAGATTTCTCAAGAGGCAGGTTAGGTGGTCTGGTATTCCCATCTCTTTCAGAATTTTCCACAGTTGATTGTGATCCACACAGTCAAAGGCTTTGGCATAGTCAATAAAGGAGAAATAGATGTTTTTCTGGAACTTTCTTGCTTTTTCCATGATCCAGCAGATGTTGGCAATTTGATCTCTGGTTCCTCTGCCTTTTCTAAAACCAGCTTGAACATCAGGGAGTTCACGGTTCACGTATTGCTGAAGCCTGGCTTGGAGAATTTTGAGCATTACTATACTAGCACGTGAGATGAGTGCAATTGTGCAGTAGTTTAAGCATTCTTTGGCATTGCCTTTCTTTGGAATTGGAATGAAAACTAACCTTTTCCTGTGGCCACTGCTGAGTTTTCGAAACTTGCTGGCATACTGAGTGCAGCATTTTCACAGCATCATCTTTCAGGATTTGAAACAGCTCAACTGGAATTCCATCCCCTCCACTAGCTTTGTTCGTAATGATGCTTTCTAAGGCCCACTTGACTTCACATTCCAAGATGTCTGGCTCTAGATTAGTGATCACATCATGATTATCTGGGTTGTGAAGATCTTTTTTGTACAGTTCTTCTGTGTATTCTTGATACCTCTTCTTAATATCTTCTGATGCTGTTAGGTCCAGACCATTTCTGTCCTTTATCGAGCCCATCTTTGCATGAAATGTTCCCTTGGTATCTCTAATTTTCTTGAAGAGATCTCTAGTCTTTCCCATTCTGTTGTTTTCCTCTATTTCTTTGCATTGATCACTGAAGAAGCCTTTCTTAATGGCAAGCCACTTCCGTATTCTTGCCTTGAGAACCCCATGAACAGTATGAAAAGGCAAAATGATAGGATCTTGAAAGAGGAACTCCCCAGGTCATTAGGTGCCCAATATGCTACTGGAGATCAGTGGAGAAATAACTCCAGAAAGAATGAGGTGATGGAGCAAAAGCAAAAACAATACCCAGTCGTGGATGTGACTGGTGATAGAAGCAAGATCCGATGCTGTAAAGAGCAATATTGCATAGGAACCTGGAATGTCAGGTCCATGAATCAAGGCAAATTGGAAGTGGTCAAACAAGAGATGGCAAGGGTGAACGTCGACATTCTGGGAATCAGCAAACTAAAATGGACTGGAATGGATGAATTTAACTCAGATGACCATTGTATCTACTACTGCAGGCAGGAATCACTCAGAAGAAATGGAGTAGCCATCATGGTCAACAAAAGAGTCCGAAATGCAGTACTTGGATGCAGTCTCAAAAACGACAGAATGATCTCTGTTCGTCTCCAAGGCAAACCATTCAATATCACAGTTATCCAAGTCTATGCCCCAACCGGCAATGCTGAAGAAGCTGAAGTTGAATGGTTTTATGAAGACCTACAAGACCTTTTAGAACTAACACCTAAAAAAGATGTCCTTTTCATTATAGGGGACTGGAATGCAAAAGTAGGAAGTCAAGAAACACCTGGAATAACAGGCAAATTTGGCCTTGGAATGCAGAATGAAGCAGGGCAAAGACTAATAGACTTTTGCCAAGAAAATGCACTGGTCATAGCAAACACCCTCTTCCAACAACACAAGAGAAGACTCTACACATGGATACCACCAGATGGTCAACAAAATCAGATTGATTATATTCTTTGCAGCCAAAAATGGAGAAGCTCTATACATTCAATGAAAACAAGGCCAGGAGCTGACTGTGGCTCAGATCATGAACTCCTTATTACCAAATTCAGACTTAAATTGAAGAAAGTAGGGAAAACCACTAGACTACTCAGGTATGACCTAAATCAAATCCCTTATGATTATACAGTGGAAGTGAGAAATAGATTTAAGGGCCTAGATCTGATAGATAGAGTGCCTGATGAACTATGGAATGAGGTTCGTGACATTGTGCAGGAGACAGGGATCAAGACCATCCCCAAGGAAAACAAATGCAAAAAAGCAAAATGGCTGTCTGGGGAGGCCTTACAAATAGCTGTGAAAAGAAGAGAGGCTAAAAGCAAAGGAGAAAAGGAAAGATATAAGCCTCTGAAAGTGAAAGAGGAGAGTAAAAACGTTGGCTTAAATATCAACGTTCATTTTCATCATTAGCACTACGAAAGAGGAGCTGTGGGCATTGTGTAAAGGAGGAATTGGACTCAGTCGAAGCCAGAGTATCTGGATATACCAAATACCACCAACCCAGAATTGGAGGCCCATTATGTCAGGTTCTGCCTAACTAATATGGTCCCCACCCTGCCCTTTCCAGTTGACCAGCAGGCCAATCTTTAGAACCAATTCTTCCTCCTGATGGATCCCCCTAAGCCCTTGTCCTTACTGAGACTCAGGAGTTCACTCTGGTCATACTAGACCAAACTGTCTTGTCACAGTTCAGTTTTTGCAATAAGCATCTCCATGCAAAATTACATGACACACACTGTGTTAAGTCATAAAGACAGAGAGGTAGATGAGGCAGGAGTCTCTGTCTCACCTCCCAGAAGCTCAAGCAAGAGGAGGATGTTTGAGAGTTAGGGTTTACACAGTGTACTCATTCAATCTTACTTGAATTTGGGTTCAGAAGTTTCACTGTCCTTCGAGGTTTAGACATATTGTCCTAAGTCACAGAGTTATTAGCAAATACCAAAGCCAGCATTCAAATCTCTTTGGCACAAAAGCCCATGTTTTCTCTACTCTACTACATAAGCTCCCCACAACCATCTACCACTGCTATTCCGTACCATGGCTGTAGGTCAAGGAAAAGAATAGCTTTCATGATTGAGCATCAGTTTTGTGCCAGACATATTGCTTAGCACATGGTCTTATGCAAATTTCACAAATCCTATTAAGGAATCATCACTAACCTCATACTGCACACAAGGAAAGGGAGGCTGCAAGATGCATAAAGTCACCCACAGCTTGTTAAGTACAGAAGTGAGAGATTCAAGCTCAATTTTGTCTGCCCTATGTGCTGTAAGAAGCCCACCATTTAGTGAGGATATGTATTAGCTTCCTGTTGCTGCTGTAACAAATCACTACAAACCAAGTGACATAAAACAACACAAATTTATGATTTTACAGTTCTGGAGGTCAGCCTCAAGTCCAAAATAGGTTTCACTGGACCAAAATCAAGGTGCTGGCAGGAGGGCATTTCTTTCTGGAAGCTTTAGAAAAAACCCACCTGCTTGCTTTTTCCATGTCCTACAGCTGTATCCCTTGGCTCCTGGCCCCTTCTTCCCTCATAAAAATCTCTTTTTTGACTCTCTCTTTGCATCTCCTCAGACTCTAAAGCTAGTGCTTAACCCTTTAAAGGAAATTATATTGGGTTCATTCAGATAATCTGGGATAATCTTCCATCCCAAGATTCTTTTTTAATTGGTAGATAACTGCTTTACAGAGTAGTGTTGGTTTCTTCCATACAACAATGTGAATTAGCCTTAAGTATACATAGGCCCCTCTCTTTTGAACCTCCCTCCCAACCCCCACTCCACCCCACCCCACCCTCTAGCTTGTCACAGAGCACCAGATTGAGCTCCCTGTGCTACACAGCAACTTTCCATCAGCACCTCTTTCACACAGGGTAAAATACGTGCTTCGATGCTCTCTAAACTCATCCCACCCTCTCCTTCCCCCGTTGTGCCCATCTGGTTTCTCTGCGTGCATCTCTAGTCTTGCTTTGCAAATAGGTTCATCAGCACGATTTTTGTAGATTCCACATATACGCATTAATATATGATATTTGCTTTTCTGATTGACTTTACTCTGTACAACAGGCTCTCAGTTCATCCACCTCACAGGGACTCAAATCTGTTCCTTTTTATGACTGAGTAATATTCCATTATACACACATACACACATACATACCACCACTTCTTTATCCATTCATCTGTCAATGGACTTCTAGGTTGCTCCCATCCTGGCTATTGTAAATAGTGCTGCAATGAACATTAGGGCACATGTATTTCTTTCAATTATGGTATTATCAGGGTATATGCCCAGCAGTGCATCCCGATTCTTAATACTTTAATCAGCCTGTAAAGTGGACTTCTGCCACATGCCATAGCGTACTCATAGGTTAGGGGATTCAGATGTAGATCTCTTGGGAGGGGGCATTATTCAGCACCCTGCAGGAGAACTGAAGCACAGCTAACAATAGTAGAAACTATAAATAACGGCACTGTCCTGGAGAAGACACCTACGTTCACAGAGGTAAAGTAAAAGTTCGGGGACATGAGTACAAGCGGCAATGATAAAGGAAATGTAACCAATCTAACTTCAAAGTCCACTTCCCTCCACAGCACACAGCCTCCAGGAAAATGTCACAGCTAGATGAGCCATCTGGCAGAGCCAAACCCAGATGAGCAGCCAAATACAAATGGATAATCATCAGGGAAGCTTTCAAGACAGACTCAGTGATTCTCTGGATTGGCGGGAAATGACTGTGGAAGATCTGATGCTTTGCATCTTTGGAAATGCCAAGAAATGCATGTCTGGGGGTTAGGTGAAGGCTGATGTGTATGGCTGAAGGTAACTAAATAAATTAACCAAAACAAAATATATTGTTTTAAGTTCTACTTAGCAATCGGGCACAGTGGGAAAAACAACCTGGGCTAGGAAGTCAGTCAGATAGATTCAAATCCCAGCTCCCCTAATTCCAGCTATAAGCTGGTTGTGTCCTGGCTCTGAACCAAGTTTCCTCACGTGAAAATAAGGACAGCAATGTCTTCTTGGAAAGAGCCAATGACGTGCCCACTGTTACATCCAGCACAGAGTGGGAGCTCAATAAATGCCAGCATTTTCATTTTCTCTCCTCCTCTGTCTCAACTCAGGTGTAAAAGAGAGAAACAAAGACACTGGCTTTGTTTGAAGAAAAGACTGCAAGCTGTGCAACTCATCTTTAAAAAACCAACCGCTCCTTCCTCTTGCCTGAGCTCCAGGCTAGGCTGAAGGCTTAGGAGACGCAAGGCAGACAAAAGAGGAGAAGCAGGCGGGTGAGGGGGAAAGCTCAGCCATCCATCAGACCAAGAGAGGATAAACACAATGCATTATTCAGGGCGCGCTAGGTGGAGGCCTCTGTCAGGAAGGGGCAAGCGGTCTGCAGAGGTCTTTGAACTCCTCAGGACTTGGCCAATCTCCGAGTGAGGCCACAGGCCGCCGCCCCTATTAGTCAGCTGTTTGCCAGCCCCTGGCGATCCACTGGGAACTTCTCAGGAAATCCAGGGCTCCGAGCTGGGCAGGAGGTTAATCAAGCCACCTCCCCATTCTGGAAAGCCTTTTCTAAAACCCTGTTTTGGAAGCCATGCAAGCTCTGAGCTGCAGGATACCAGACTCAGAAGGCAGTCAGGGCAAGACCCGCCTCACCTGTAAACAGAATCACTACTGGCTTGCAGAGGGTGTTTTGAAGGGTGATGGGCAGTGTCCTGAACTCACAAAGATGCCCTTAAAGCTCCACTTCAACTGCAAATATCAATACCAATTTCCACTTTGGGTGTAAACTGGTACAGACATTTCTGAGGGCAATTCAGCGGTATCTATTCAAATTGAAAATAGTTATATTCTTTGACCTAGTAATACTGGTCCTAGGTATCCAACCTACAGAAACACTCAGAGTAGAAAGCCTTTTATACAGAAAATTCACTGTAGCATGCTTTTGATAGTGAAAGATGAGAAACAACACAAATGTCCATCAGTAGAAAAAGACAGTGGATAAATTACACCCATACTACTGCATGAGGCCATTAGAAATAATGAGGTAGAGCCAAATGTTCTGGTATTGAAAGATTTCCAGTTATCTCTAAATGAAAAACATACACATGCAAGTCTCAGGAAAGAAGATTCGTGCTGATGTATGGCAAAACCCACACAATATTGTAAAGTAATTAACCTCCAGTTAAAATTTTTTTAAAAAGAATTTTAAAAAAAAAAAAGGAAAGAAGAGCCATAATCCTGCATATGGGTAAAACCACAGATGCATATTTGGGCTTGCACATACATGTGAATATAAATAAAGAGAAAAGTAATTGGGATGGAGATATACCAAATAAACGGTGACTATCTCCAGGTAGAAAGGGAGATGGGGGATGCCAAGGGCAGACTGTTACTTTTTACTCCGTGTGATTTTATTTTGTTTATATTTTAACAAAGGAGTGGCTTTATGTATTTATGTAACTTAGAAAGTATATGTTGAAAAAAATGAAGCCTATTTCAACAGCTGATGGGAGCGGGAAGAGGCTTGTCAGATGGATTTGACTCCTGCATTTCTCGGATCGGGACAGCAGATAGAGACAGAGGCTGTGATCTATCCTAGGTCACTTGGTGGGTTCAGAGAGTAGACCCAGGGCTCCTGGAATCCAATCCACAACTGTTCCCACCTTCTTCAAGGTCTAGAGTCCTTGGGTCATGTTATGAAGGAAGAGTCCAACTAGATAGCGGAAGAATTATAATTGCCATGAGACTCCCTGGGGGCAGCGTGTTGTAAGGGTCCTGCATCAGGATGCTATCTCTAGTGGCCAGCCTGTGGCCACAGCCATGTCACTTTTCCCCACTGTGACTCTGATTTCTCACCTGCAATGTGGGGGACACCACCTTTATCATGGAGATATTATAATCAAATATTAATTCTACTTCCTCCTATCTAAGCTATACTCTGTTCCCTGCCCTTCTTTCATCAGATGGATACCTTTCCTGGAAAAGTTGAGGGACAATCAGGTTGAATGCATCCCAAAGCTCAGGGTTTGAATTTCTGCTCCACCCTAGGCCCACCTGGTGGCGTCTGAGAAAATCTGAACTACCCTCTACATTTTAGTGTGCACCTTACTCCATCACCACCTGCAATTCTCTGGATGCCTTTGGATCCTTTCTACTTATCAGGAGGAAAAGTAAATACGTCTTTGGGTCGAAATGCTGTCAACAGGAACAAAGGGGTTCCTTCTCCATCTCTGGGGTCTGGAGTCAAAGGGTCTGCCCACAAATGGGCATACGAAGTTAGACACCTCTTGGAGGAGAAGAATGGACCTAGGTTTCTGCAGCTGGCAAGAAGGACAGTCACCAATCTGACTCAAGGAGAATTAGCTTCAAGTTCATGGAGAGACACGGCCTTGATAACGTGAGGTAGTAGTGGCTGGCTGGCTCCAAAAATATCTCCCCAACCAGCCTGCCTTACATGGCTGGAATTCCATCATTAATCCTTCCTGTTAAATTTTCCTAGGCCTTTGTTAGCATGTAAATGCTTCTCTTGGGATGAATAATACAATTTAATCCTAGTGAACAAACATTTACTGACAGTTGCTTTAAACCAGGCACTTGTAAGGCATAGTGGCGCATCCAAAGATGAATAGGATACTTTCCTGTCCTCCAGGAGCTTATTGCTCATTAGAGCAGTAAGATGTGTGCCAAGCTTAAAACAAGGGAAAAACTCAAAAATAAAAGAGAAAGAAAGCTCCATAACTATCCTCTCTTCCATATATTTCATCAAGAGTTCAACTACAGCACATATCACCTCAAGGGGTTTTTATCAAAATGGCTCAAGAGTTTGTATCTTTATTGGAAATATAATAGGTAGCGATGGATGTTTTTTGAGTGGTATGATTTAACTTTGTTTTTTTTTTTTTTTACAAAGATCAATCTGACAGTTCTGTGGATGATGGGTAAAATGGCAAGGTTAGGGGTTGAAAAAAAGATGAGAAGTTAATATGAAAGATTTTAGAAAGTAAGAAACCATAGGTCATGAGAATATGTAGTAGAAGATGAAGGAATCGATTCATGTTTTTATTCAATGGGTCTTTTATTCAGGGGGGAGGGCACTTACCACCTGCAAGGCAGTATGCTAGACCCTCAAAATAGAATAAGTGTGTTCTACCCTCCTTGAGCTTTGTGTTGACTGTGGCGGGGGGTGGGGGGGTGGGTCACAGAATAATTCAACATCGTAAAAATACATATAAAGTTCAGAAAGCATAATAAGGACTCTGGAGGAAAAGGTCACAGGAAGTTATGAAAGAACATTATGACCTGTTCTAGTTTATGGGGATGCCATTGGGGAAGTCTTCCTTGAGGGGCTGATACTTTATTTGGATCAAAAGGATAAGTAAGAAAAAAACTAGGTGAATGAAACACCACTCCATCCCACCAGGATGGCTATAATCAAAATGACGATGAGAACTTTTGGTAAGACTGTGGAGAAATCAGAACTCTCATGCACTGCTGGTAGGATATTTTGAACAATTCATCATAGCAAATGATGGGAGTGATCACCATTCCCAGAGCAGGGAGAAAATAAAGAGATAAGCATGGGAGGAGGGATGTGGTCCTGTGGTTCATAGGAAGAACTGAGATCAAGGTCAATGTGACTGGAGTGTTGGGAGGAAGAGAGAGTGACGATACCTAAGACTAGAAATGTAGGTAAGGGAAGACCATGGGTACCTTTAAGCCATTTTAAATAGCTTAATGTTTATCCTCAGAATGATGGGATATTGATGGGGGTTCTTGGTATGTTATACATTCACTTTGCTTGTAATGGGCAGCATAAATTGGAGGGAGTCACAGGGAGGGTATAGAGGGTGACCAGTTGCACAGGTCAGAGCAAGAGAAGAGGTCAGGTCAAGAGAGGGTGATGGGGGTAGTGTGTGTACATGGAGGGAACAGGCTATGACTGTGATGTTTTGGGAGTCAATGACTGGGAGGATTTGAGTTCACCAACCAGAAGGAACAGCAGGTTCAGGCAAGAAGAACAAGTCTGTTCTGCAGAGGCCTTTAGTTAGCATTTACTATGCACCAGAACTGAGCAAGGCATTTTTACATCTGTATGTCATTTAACGTCTCAAAGATACCAATGAGGTTGGTTTTATTATTCTCCCACTGTTTAGGGAGGGAAACTGAGGCTCAGACAGGCTAAGTGACTTGCCCAGATATGCTAAGCTGGCAAGGGGCAGCACAGGAATTCAAATCCAGGTTTGTCTGATGCCAAAGTTCTTTGCATCTTTGCTTCTAGGCACCATAACACTCCTAGAGCAGGATGGCAAAAAGACTTTCAACACATGCTCAGCTCTGGTCTTTGCACAGTGACTGCCTGGAGCACTGGGTTGAGATGAATTCTGAGCCAAAGTAAAGGCCAGCAGGAAAACAGATCATGATTGATCAGGGAAACAGACCATGAATAAGCAGGAATCTAAGTCATGGGCACAGAAAGGAGTGTGATGGGGAAAGCACAGTGTATTTGCCATGTCCGCTCTGGGAGTTCAAAGGACTAACACAATATTCTAGCTGAAAGAATTAGAAGTAGCCACTGGCATGTTCCAAGGTCAGTCTTCATTCCAATCCCAGAGAAAGGCAATGCCAAAGAATATTCAAAACTGCTATAAAATTGCTCTTATCTCATGCCCTAGCAAGGTAACGCTCAAACTTCAAGCTAGGGCTCCATAGTTCGTGAATCGAGAACTTCCAGATGAACGTGCTGGTTTTAGAAAAGGCAGAGGAACCAGAGATCAAATGGCCAACACTCAGTGGACCACAGGAAAAGCAAGAGAATTCCAGAAAAGCATCTACTTCCGCTTCACTGACTATGCTGAAACACTTGACTATGTGGATCACAACAAACTGTGGAAAATCCTTAAAGAGATGGGAACACCAGACCACCTCACCTGCTTCCTGAGAAACCTGTATGCGGGTTATGAAGCAACAGTTAGAACTGGACGTGGAACAACAGACTGGTTCAAAATTGGGAAAGGAATATACCAAGGCTATATACTATCCCTTGCCTATTTAACCTGTATGCAGAGTATATCATGTGAAATGCCAGGCTGGATGAATCACAAGCTGGAATCAAGATTACCTGGAGAAATACAAACAGCCTCAGATATACAGATGATACCACTCTAATGGAAAAAACTGAAGAGGAACTGAAGAGCCTCTTGATGAGGGTGAAAGAGGAGAGTGAAAAAGCTGGCTTAAAACTCAACTTTCAGAAAACTAAGATCATGGCATCCAGTCCCGTTACTTCAGCAACTAGATGGGAAAAAAGTGGAAACATTGGCAGATTTTATTTTGGGGGGCTCCAAAGTCACTAAGGATGGTGACTGAGGCCATGAAATTAAAAGACACTTGCTTCTTGAAAGAAAAGCTATGACAAACCTAGACACCATATTAAAAAGCAAAGACACCATTTTGCTGACAAACGTCCTTATGGTCAAAGCTATGGTTTTTCCAGTAGTCATGTGCAGATGTGAGAGCTGGACCATAAAGAAGGCTGAGCATAGAAGAATCGATGCTCTCAAACTGTGGTGCTGGAGAAGACTCTTGAGAGTCTCTTGGACAGCAAGAAGATCAAACCAGTCAATCCTAAAGAAAATCAACCTTGAATATTCCTTGGAAGGACTGATGCTGAAGCTCCAATACTTTGGCCACTTGATGCAAAGAGCTGACTCATTAGGAAAGACTCTGATGCTAGGAAAGATCAAGGGCAGGAGGAGAAAGGGGAGATAGAAGATGAGATGGTTGGATGGCATCACCGACTCAATGGACATGAGTCTGAGCAAGCTCCGGGAGACACTGAAGGAAAGGGAAGCCCGGCGTGCTGAAGTCCATTGGATCACATAGTGTCAGACGTGACTGAGTGACTGAACAGCAGCAAGTTGGGATGTCACAGGTGGAGCTAGCGGTAAAAGAATCTGCCTGCCAACGCAGGAGATGCAAGAGACTTGGGTTCGATCCCTGGGCCGGGAAGATCCCCTGGAGAAGAGAATGGCAACCTGCTCTGGGATTCTTGCCTGGAAAATTCCAAGGACAGTGGAGCCTGGTGGGCTACACAGAGTCGGACAGGACTGAGCACACAGACACACAGGTGAAGTATTTTTATACACAACAACAGATGAATCTCAAAAGCAGTAGCCTGAGCAAAGGTGTCAAAAAGAAGAGTGTACAATAAATTAAGGGCTGAGAAGCTTTTTGAGTAAAGGGTTAAATAATGAACAGGTTAGGCTTTGGAGCCCAGATAATCTGTCACAACCGCTCAACTCTGCCACTGCAGCCAGGAAGCAGCCACAGACAATAAACAAACCAACAGGCATGACTGGTACCAATAAAACTATTTGTGAACACTGAAATTAGAATTTTGTATATTTTTTATGTATCATTAAATATCATTTTTCTTTTGATTTTCTTTCCTATTTAAAAATGCAAAAAGCATTCTTACAGGGAACTATATTTAATAGTCTATGATAAGCCACAATAAAAAAGAATATGAAAAAGAATGCATTCGTATGTATAACTGAGTCCCTTTGCTGTACTGCAGTAGTTAACACAACACTGTAATTCAGCTATACTTATATACACTCCACGTGTAAAATAGCTAGTGGAAAGCTGCTGTATAGCACAGGGAGCTCAGCTCGGTGCTGTGATGACCAAGAGGGATGGGATGGGGTGGGTGGGAGGTCCACAAGGGAGGGGAGGTACACATATTTCAGCTGAATCTGATTCACTTCAATGTATAGCAGAAACTAACACATTGTAAAGCAATTATAGTCCAATGAAAGAAATAATAAAAAGAAATTTTTAAAAAGGACTTAAAGAAAGAGAAGATATAAATTGGAGCACAGACACACAGAGAAGGAAGATGAAGTCAGAATTTGGAGTGATGTGTCTACAAGCCAAGGAACATCAAGGATTGTGGGAAACCACCAGAAGCTCAGATTCTTCTAACAGAGAAGAATCTGTCACCTAACAGATTCTTCTTCAGAGCCATTAGAAGAATTCAACCCTGCTGACACTTTGATTTTCACCTCTGGACTCCAGAACTGTGAGAGAATACATTTCTGTTGTTCTAAATCCCCTAGTTTGTCATGTTTCCTAGCATCCCTAGGAAATTATTACAGTGTAGATCCTTCCATTTGTTTGTGCTGTTTGCAGAACACAAATCGCTTATGACTAACTTTAGTTGACATAAATGATACCGTGCTGTGAACCAGAAAAAAAAAAAGTAGCATTTACCATATTTCCTTAGAAAAAAATTCTCCACTCACAAGTCATAGAAAAAGAGGTGAGGGGCTATATTTGGCCAATAGGCCATAGAGTGCTGTCCCCTGTATTATGTGTATCCATCGAGAAGACATCAAGAACAGACAAAACTAATACATAATGATAGGTATCAGCCCAGTACTTGCCTATGGGTGGCTGAGGGCTGACTGGAAGGGATGATCAAGGAACTTCCTGGAGTAATAACAATGTTCTTAGTTACATGGATGTAGACCTTTGTCAAACTCATCGAAATGGACACTGAGAGTGAAACATTTCACTGTATGTAAATTTAACCTCGACTTAACACTATTGCTCTGAACTGAAACACTGGGGCGAGGAGGCGGGTGACTTGCATGAAGGAAGGTGCCGTTTGCACAAGTCTTGAAGAATGACTTCAGCCTCTAAGGTGGGGAAGAAAATGCTGAAGGGGAGTAGGGATAAGATTCAATCAGGGCTCAGACACTAGCCAAAAAATGGGGTGAAAAATTCTATCTGGTGAGAAGCAATGAAAGTATACCTACCATCCACACGTGGTATCCTCCGAAAGCTCCAGCTCAGAAATAATTGCCTTGCACAATAATTGGGGGATGCAGTATGGGAGCTGATACAAGTAGAGCTGGGTGCAATTTGGGGAGATTTGTTACGCTTAGCTCCCTTCTATCAATTCCAGAGGCTCAGATGTTTCTGACCTGTTGCTTGGCGTATTGTGAAAACGGCTTTTATTTACTGCACTTCCATTAAAAGATGAAATCCACAAACAGGGGATCACAGGCCAGAAAATCACCATTTAAGTCTCCGCTTATCTACCGTCGACAGCCAAGAACCTGGTCTCCTCAGTGTCTGGGACCCAGCTTCAACCGCCAGCTTCAAGGATGCCTGGGAATATCCAGAGAGGAGCCCACATCTGGGTGGTAAAATTGGGCCCCTGAGCAGGGCTAGACTAGGTTAAAAGGGTGGTCCTTGGAAAGTGAGGAGACAGTGTGTTCACACGGGACCAGGCTGGGTTGCAAGAGAAGGGATGGATCACAGAGTCTAGTTTCACCCAGAACTCAAGGTATCTTGGGAAGTCTGGGGACAGAGTGGTATGGCTCATCAAGGAAGTACTGGAATGAACTGGTGATTCAAAGACAAAAGTGAAACCCAAGATAGCCTTCACTTAAACAAATCACAGGTCCTTTCTCATCATAACACGTGACTGAGCCTAACCACATCAAGAGATTTCTGCTCAAGGGTCAGTTTTGCTGACAGATGAAAGCAACATGGAACTAGCACCTTCCCATCTCTGAGCCACACTTCTCCCATCTGTGAGAAGCGAAGAGCCAAGCAGCCAATCTAGCTCCACTCTACAGATCTTTCCATCCAACCCTGGTTCTCCAACTTGACAGATGACGCTGACAGTAATTTCCTGTGAACCTTGGGCACCACGTTACACACTGAGAGCACAGCAAGGTGACAAGTCTTGAAAAGCCCTCTCAGATTTGGAGTCTTCTGGTCTTGCCTGCTCAGAAGACCTGGGGTATTTATCTCACTGCTCTTATCAGATTGCACCTTGGATTATAGCTGAGCACTCATCATCCTTCCTATCCTGACTTCTCCTGGACTGAATGCTCCCCAAAGATACGAATTTTATAATTCTTAGCACAGACAATGGATGGACGGATGGTAGATGAAGAGGCAGAAGGGTAGATGGGTCGATGGCCACAAGATTAATCAGTGGTATGATGAAAAACAGGGCAGATAAATGGATGACAGGAACTGGGGGATATTAGAGAACAGAAAAATGAGAGGAAAGACCCACAGACAATATCTCAGCACCCCCTTTACTATAATAGCTCAGTCCTAGGACACTGAGTACCCACTGTGATCAACCCCACTATATAAGTTCTTTCTGAAGCCCTTTCTTCAGGAAAGAGACCATAACATTCCTTTTATTTCTGAGTAAGCACATGAATTATAAGTGCCCATCATGCCTATTAATATGCTGTGAAAAGAATATAGAATATGTGAGCACGTCACCTATTGCAAAGCATAACTCAGATCCAGTAAACCATGTCATGTAAAGAATAAAGGAATTAATTTTAAAAAATTAGATTATGTTTCTAGATTATGTGGTCCATGTGATAAACACTGAATAAGAAGCTTTAGGTGGAGAGAAATACTTGCGAATGGGGAGTACCAGTAACTAGATTTCCCAGGAAAGAGCTTTGAAAGATGGAAAGGAGTCAGGCAGGGGATGAGCCCAGAGCAGACTGGGGAGACACAGGGTGGAAGGATGAGCATATTGACAACTGCATGATCAAGACCATGAAGGGCAGGGGTGTGCTGGAGGGTTGGGAGTAGCTCAGCAAGGTAAGTGCCAGGCGAGAGTGCATAAATCTCTAGTCCTCTGCCTGCCCTAGGAAACACAAGGAATTCTTGGCATCCAGGAGTTTTAATTCTTGCCTGGAAAGGCATGAGGATGAGGCTGAATTCCCTGCAGCAGCAGAGAATGGTCAGGCAGCTCTGGAGCCAGCTCTGGTGGGGCGAGCCTAGGGGTTGCTCACGCACACAGAGTACAGTCACGCCTCACCCACAGCGCCCAGTGCTCGGGCTAGGGGGGCACCCGGAACCCAGTCTCTTTCTCCGCTGCCAGTTTGGAGTTGCTAAGGTTACCTTCTCAACTGCCTAATTAGAGAAGCTGTCACTCTTTGACAAAGATCAGGAGGGAAGGGGAAAAAAATGAAAGCAGACATTTCATACTCTTAGACAAGAAGAAAATCATATAGCTAGCTCCAGTCATAGAAACTCTGCCTGCAGCCAAAGAAAGCCATCCTTACCCCAGGACCACCCTCTGTCACCAGCCAGGGGTGCTGGAAATGGCAGCTCTTCTCAATTAATGGGGAGTTGCTGCCAGCTGCCAGCCAGGTTAAATGGGGGTATAAGGGGCTCCAGTGTTCTCGCTTGGAGAATTCCATGGACTGAGGAACTTGGCAGGCCACAGTCCATGCAGTTGCAAAGAGTCAGACAGGACTGAGAGACAACACAAGGGGCAAGTCAGGAAGAAGGGGGGTTTGCACCCATTTTGCCGTTACGGTCTGGTGAGTCTCAGTGACCAAGAAACATGGCACTCTTCTTAACCAGCAGGCTAGAACAAATCGACGCAGCCTTTGTACCACGTCAGGATCCACTGTTTTAGGGCCGACACTACCGGGACCACAATGGAGCAGAAGCTGCCTTCAGAAACATTTCTGGAGGAGAGCGCAGAGGGAGAGATGCGAAAAGAGGGAACAGGAAGAGACCTGGGACACAGAGGAGAAGGCAGCTCCACGAGGTCACAGGATGAAGACACCAGCTGACTATTTCCCTCTCTGACACCGAGGGCCCGCCACTCTGAGATGCCGGCTCAGTTCCTAAGCCCCTGTGGGTCCCACGGGGAGCCCCTGCTCCGTGGAAACCCACGTGTGCTGTGGCACTCTCCTTTGCCCAGCCCCTGCACTCAATTCCTCTTTCTGCAAACACACTTCATCCTTGCCCAGCCAAGACTACTTTCTCCCTGGGGGAGAGAATGGAAGCATTTTCTGTTGTGTGCAAAAATAAGGCCCATTTCTAATTAAATTACTAGCCACAAGAATGGGAGAAGAATGGCGGTCTAGTGGTTAAGAATCGACTTACTGATGCCGAAGACATGGGTTCGATCCCTGGTCCTAGAACACTGCGTATGCCTCGGGGCAACTAAGCCTGTAAGCCACAGCTACCGAAGGCCATGCCCCGAAAGCCTGTGCTCTGAAACAGAAGCCCCAGCACACCACAAAGAAAAGTAGTCCCGGCTCATCGCAACCAGAGAAAGCCCCTGTGCAGCGACAAAGACGCAGCGGAGGAGCACTAAGTCAGGCAGTTCAGGGTTCACCCAGGCATCACAGCCAACACTGTGCAACCGTAGTCACTCGCCTTCTCAGGGTCTCACAGTCCACAACGTGCGGACCTCCGGGGGTAAGCTGGGGATGACGCGAGAAAACAGCACCATTCTCCTGCCCAAGAAAACGAGCACCTCAGGGGCTGGATCTACGCCTTTATTTAGAGATCCAGTCCAGCCCCTAGGAGAGAACCTTGTGCACAGGTGCTCAGTTCAATAAATACTGAACTCAATCAATCCTCGGAGAATTATACTACGCTCTGTATTTCTTCATTCCATGTACATTTTTTGGCACCTAATAAAAATATGATTCCTGTCTTTGCTGAGCTTATAGTTGAGTAGAAAAGATAAACATCAAAAAAATGTATAATTAAAATCTGTGACTAATCGCTACCAGTAAGAAGAGCTTATATATAAAACAGGGAGACTGTGCACATTTCATTACTTTCTCTTTACATCAAGAGAAAAGATATTTCTGAAGTGTTAAATAAACCTTTGGGGGGGGGCAGTAAATTAACAGCATGGCTAACTTAGCCATTGCTGTCAGTTACCTTCAGATAAGAAATTTAAAAATAACAATTATAAATAATAAATTGTGAGAAATTAAAAAACAAGGAGACCAGCTCTAACCTGAGAAAACAGGAAGGTTTCTCTGAAGGAGCAACATTAATCGAGGATCTGAAGATTCAGTAGGAGTCAGGCAGACAAAAGAAGCAAAGCAAATAGCCTGTGCAAAGGTCCAAAGGCAGAGGGAGATTGCTACATTAGAGGGATTAAAAGACGCCCCACAGAACGAAGAAGCAGAACACCAGGAGACCGGCAGGATGTAAACAGGGCTCTATCCAGAAGGTCCACACGTTAGCATCGTTTCCCCGAGGCAAAGCCTTGCTCTGGAGGGAGACGCTGAGCACCGACTCCTCTGGGCATGCACTGGGGCATGAGTGCAGCAGCTCATGTGAAGGGCATCATCTTTGCCAGGCAAGTCAGAGGCTGCTCAGCCCAGTCACTGCCTCCCTGAAGCCCCCTCTCCTCTACCCAAGACTCAGATGCTCTGTTCTGCTGCAAAGGCCAAAGCTGAAGCTGTTCCTGGAGATCACACAGTCCACTGGGACCTAACTGCATTCCATGCATCTCTGGGTTATAGAGAGCTGTTTTAAGGACCACTTTAGGGGAAGAGGAAGAGAAGTCCTGCAGGGCAGGGCGTGAAACATCCTCACCCCTCCCTGAACTGAGCAACGCTTCTCTCCTCTTTTTTCTTTCTAAACCGTGGGTTGCCCAAGATTCTATTTGAAGGAAAGCTTATGATGGTAAAAGAGGATTTGGAAAACCACAATGATCTTACAGATGAGAACACCAAGGTCCCTGATGAGGACATGTGTTGCTTTCGCTACCCAGCAACCATTTTAGTATCAGCCCCTAGATTCACTTTTCAAAATATAGCTCTCTCCAACACGTACAACCTGGCAGGAATGTCAGTCCAGGCGCCCTCTTCTTCCCTAGCTGAGGGATACATATGAGGCCACTGTGAGCCAACAGATGCTGGAGAGAGAGAGACGCAAGGATGGACAACACTTGGAGCCCCTCTGTCCTGAAGGAGGCGCTCAGATGAGATAGGAGACAGGTTACTGCTCTCAGGATCCCCAGAGCTGCCCTTTCTGAGCCTGGGTCTTCAGCTGGTCCACCCCCCTGAGTCATCCCATAAAGTTCTCTATGCTTAAATAAAGAGTCGACTCTGACTGCTTACCACTCTGATATAGCTGGAGGATGTATGGGGCTTGCTCGGGGCACTCAGGGAGCTAGAAATACCCCCAAGATTAGAAATCAGAGCTCTTCAACCACAGCCTGGGGCTGGCTCCTTGGGCGGATAACAATTTGCAGCTCCATTTTAACGAGGTCCTCAGTTCCTGGCATTCCACCTTGTCTTCCCAGCCTCTTTTCCGAAGTCTCATGAGGATAAAAAACACAGTTGCTTACCTTCCTCCCGATACCCTTCAACAGAGCTCACAGGCTGCCCTGCCCTCGGGGTCCCTTGCCGTAAATCTGACATCAGTCACTCCTCATTGGCCATAATTTATTGAACATGCAGAGAAACAAGTACAGATATTATGCCAGGAGCTGGAACCCAAGCCAAACAAAAACAAGATAAATTCTTCACTGCTTCCTGACTCTGCTTCTCCAGGTATGTGTGTGTCTCTCTCCCACCTAAGCAAGGATTAAAGGAATCCTTTGCAATTTCCCCTGCTTCAGAAAGCATCTGTGAATATCCTGTTTCCACATCGCTCTTCCCTTTGCTCACAACCTAAAGGCAATTTAATTTCCCATGTGAAAGAAGCAGCAGAGGGGGCCGGCGTTGGCAGGCGGGGGGTAGTGCCTTTGGTTTCTCCTCTTTCAGCTTGCTCACCGACTACAGAGCTGTTTCCTACAGGAGCAGAAGTCCCTCCCAAGGCACTCGAAGGAGATGAAGCACATGCGCCTAATCGCATTACACTGCAGTTTGACCAAGCGATCACTAACTTTATTGCAGAGAAAGAAAATGGAAATGACAGAAACAAATTTAACTCATCTATTCCCTAACCAAAACTCAGGACATCAGCTGGAGGGCAAAAGGAACAGAGGGGAACGCTCACGGGTCATTAAGGAAATGATTTCTCTGTGTTCTATAGGAGTCGACAGGGGTATGGGGCCATTTCATATTAACCAGCTCCAGACATCCTCCACTTTCCCAGCCTTCTCTGTTTGCCATTCTGGGAGCAAGAAGGAGGGATCTGTTAGACTTGCAGGTTTAGCCATTCATTTGTTCCCTCACTCCGTAACATTTACTAAAAGGACTACCCGTGGAGCAAATGCTTGGAGAAGCACGGTGCTGAACCCAGGCCCTGTCCTTAAAAAGTCTTCAGCCTAGACCAGCCAACATGGACAAACAGATATCCAAGCGCAGAGCACACTGGGTGGGCAGAGAGGAATTGTGTATGGCCTTTGGCCAGTAAGAGAGAAGCAGCATGGGTAGAGGCGGAAGTCAGCGGGGCCTCTCTGAGCAGTGGCTCTCAACCCCAGATGGATACTTGAATCCCTAGGCCAACCAAGAAGACAACAAACAAAAACAAAACAGCAGAGTAATGCTTAGTTATCCTGATTTAATTAGCCTAGGGTAGCACCCAGGTTCGGAGAAGGCAATGGCACCCTACTCCAGTACTCTTACCTGGAAAATCCCATGGACAGAGGAGCCTGGTAGGCTGCAGTCCGTGGGGTTGCTAAGAGGAGGACATGACTGAAGTGACTTAGCAGCAGCAGCAGCATCCAGGTTCTGTCTGACCTTTATTTTTCTGTAAGTTAATAGACTTTCATTTAAGAGCAGCTTTAGGTTACAGAAAAAATGAAGGAAAACTACAGAGTTTCTACTTACCTCTCCTATACACACACACACACACACACTTTCCGTTATCTATATCTTGCATTACTATGGCACAATTGTACAACTGATGAGACAATTAAATAAATATTAAAGTCCACGGTGTACATTAAAGTGCATTCTCTGTGACCTGCATTCTAGGAGTTCTGACAGATGTATAACGTGTCCATCGCTATTGCAGCGTACAGCAAAGTTTCCCTGGCATAAAAGGACCTGGAGTTCCACCTGTTTGCTTGTCTTCCCCTGCCCCCTGCAAGCCCCTGACAACTGTTCTTTTTCTTGTTCTACAGTTTTGCCTCTTCCATAGCACATAGCCTTTTCAGACTTCTTTAGTTTGTTGGTGTTGTTCAATCACTAAGTCATGTCTGACTCTTTATGATCCCATGGACGGCAGCACACCAGGCTTCCCTGTCCTTCACTATCTCCCAGAGCTTGTTCAAACTCATGTCCATTGAGTCGGTGCTGTCATCTAACTACCTCATCCTCTATTGCCCTCTTCTCCTATCCTCAGTCTTGCCCTGCATCAGGGTCTTTTGCAATGAGTCAGCTCTTTGCATCAGGTGGCAAAGTATTGGAGCTTCTGCATCAGCACCAGTCCTTTCAATGAATATTCAGGGTTGATTTCCTTTAGGATAGACTGGTTTAATCTCTGTGCTGTCCAGGGGACTCTCAAGAGTCTTCTCCAGCAACACAATTCGAAAGCATCAATTCTTCTGCACTCAGCCTTCTTTATGATCCAACTCTTACATCCATACATGACAACTGAAAAAACCGTAGCTTTGACGATACAGACCTTTGTCGGCAAAGTGATAGCTCTGCTTTTTAATATACTGTCTACATTTGTCATAGCTTTTCTTCCAAGAAGCAAGCATCTTTTAATTTCATAGCTGCAGCCATGATGTACTACAGTTTATTTATCCATCATCCATTAATGGACAGCCTGGTTTTTTCCAAGTTGTAGCAATTTTGAATAAAGCTACTGTAAAAAATTTATGTTCAGGCTTTGGTGTAGATACAAGTTTTCAACTCATTTGAGTAAACACCAAGGAGTGCAAATGCTGGATCATATGGTAAGAGTATGTTTAGTTTTGTAAGAAACTGTCAAACCATCTAACTCTTAGTTAAACTAATCTAAATGGTCTAGGGTAGACTGCAGATCCCAGCATTTTTAATAGCTTCCCGTGTATTCTAATGTGCAGCTAAGGTTCAGTATCTTGGGGACCTTAGTTGGGGACCATGCATTTCATTATAAGCACAGCAGGAAATCACCAGGACTTTAAGTAGAGAGGAGGCATGATTTGATGCACAAGTTTAGGAAGGCCTCCTGATTACATGTGAGAAGAGCTTGGGAAGGGCTGGGTGGGGAGTAGGACCAAGAATGAACCAGACAGTCAACATCACTAGTTATCAGAGAAATGCAAATCAAAACTACAATGAAGTAGCACCTCATATTGATGAAAATAGCCATTATTAAAAAGTCTACAAATAATAAATGTTGGAGGGTGTGCAGGAAAGGAAACCCTCCTACAGTGTTGATGGGAATGTAAATTGGTGCAGCCACTATGGAAAACATAGAGGTTCCACAGAAAACTAAAAATAGAATTGCCATATGATCCGGCAAGTCCATTCCCAGGTATATATCCAGACAAAACTCTAATCCAGAAAGATGCATGCACATCTATGCTCACAGCAGCACTGTTCACAATAGCCAAGACATGGAAACCACCTAACTGCCCACTGAAAGATGAATGGATGAAGATTACACATTAATACATATCCAGTGAAATACTACTCAGCCACGAAAAATGAAACGATGCCATTTGCAGCAGTATGGATGCAGCTAGAGATTATCATACTAAGGGCAAGGCAGAAAGACAAATACCACGTGATACGACTCACATGTGGAATCTAAAATAACACAAATGGACCTGTCTACAAAGCAGAAACAGACTCACAGACAGAGAGAACAGACTCACAGAGAGAACAGACTCAC